>NC_058405.1:134164645-134253148 GCF_002201575.2 Neomonachus schauinslandi | reverse complement strand
GCAATATATGTTAAGAAAAAAAAAAAAAAAGAAGAAGAAGAAGGTAGCGGGAGGGGAAGAATGAAGCGGGGGAAATCGGAGGGATAGACGAACCATGAGAGACGATGGACTCTGAAAAACAAACAGGGTTCTAGAGGGGAGGGGGGTGGGAGGATGGGTTAGCCTGGTGGTGGGTATTGAGGAGGGCACATTCTGCATGGAGCACTGGGTGTTATGCACAAACAATGAATCATGGAACACTTCATCTAAAACTAATGATGTAATGTATGGGGATTAACATAAGAATAAAAAAAGAGAAGTAAAAAAAAAAAAAAAAAACAAAACTGAAAGGAGAAGAGGCAATAAAGCCTGAATTTTTGACCACCAAAAGAGCTTACAGGCAAAATCTATTAGAAAAAGGGATTTCTCCCCCTCTTCTTGCCTACTGAACACCACAGGGTGGCGTTTTCATTACACATTCCCCCACCTTCCTCCGTCATCCATCAGACAGGAGCTTCACAGTGGTTTTATTACATGTTTTAAAGGAAGTTACTTCATTTAAAGGCCGCTGATGAATATCTCTGATGAGGCATATATAGTATTCTCTCTCATTCCAGATCCATGGAAATACAATAAACAAAACTGCAAACATGGTGGAGTACCACTAACGCTAATAATACAATTTTAGCACTTTACAGTAACAAAGTATATGTTAACATAAGTGAAAGTGCTATCTCATTAAGCCCTACTGACAACTGAGAGTCAGTCTTAAAAGAAATCAAGTAGCTGATCTAGGACTTGAACCCGGTAGCACAGGCTGCTTCTTTCTATTTAGGAGATGTGCTAAAAGCTCTAGCCCAGCCCAAGGGCATTATGTTGAATTCCAGTAAAAACTGTAGAACAGAAAACAGAAGACTGGGTGGCTCAGTCAGTTAAGCGTCCAACTCTGATTTCGGCTCAGGTCATGATCTCGGGGTCGTGAGATCGAGCCCCATGTCAGGCTCCACGCTCAGCACAGAGTCTGCTTGAGATTTTTCTCCCTCTCCTTCTGCCCCTCCCCCCACTCGCTCTCACTCTAAAATAAATAAATAAAATCTTTTTTTTTTTAAAGATTTTATTTATTTATTTGAGAGAGAGAGAGAGAGCACATGAGGGGGGGAGGGTCAGAGGGAGAAGCAGACTCCCTGCTGAGCAGGGAGCCCGATGCGGGACTCGATCCTGGGACTCCAGGATCATGACCTGAGCCGAAGGCAGTCGCTTAACCAACTGAGCCACCCAGGCACCCAATAAAATCTTTAAAAAACAACAACTGTAGAAGAGAATATAGAACAAAAACTTTCATGTATGGTAAGACTTCATCTGTCATAAATATATGGAATATTGATGGCAAATAGGAGATAACCAGTATGGAAACTGCAAAAATCACTCACTTTTATTCATTAGAGAGCTCATTGAGAGCCTCATCAAGTCACTCTTATTTTATATACAATTAAAACGTGCTTGGTTGTCTGATTCCCAAGAGTATAGCATGTTAGAAAAGAAAAATTCTAAAGGTGAGAGAAGGTAGTAAAAGCAAGCCATTGAGAGTAGTCAGTTGACTATTCTGGAAGGTCAGACAGAAGAATGCAAGACGCAGAGAAGCTGGAAAGCCTGTCAGCCGTACACATGCCTACACGCTGGGGCAGTATTTCTGTGTCAAGTGCAGGACAATAATGATTGCTTATGATAATACTCCTGAGTTAAAGATTAAGATATTCCTTATATTGTTTCAGGAAAAAGAAGCCATTTTTAAAAGCTCTATCTCAAAATTAGTTCGATAAGAAACACTTTGGTGTTTAAAGGGGTATTCAGAAAACTCGACCAACTAAAATGACTCATATTTTAAAGGTTCTGGATAATAACAATTGCTAAGAATGAACAATGAATGAACTTGTCTGTGTGCCCTGCTGTCTGAGGTTTGCATTGTCTCACTGAATCCTAACAACCAGACCAGGAGGTAGATAATTTTGGTATCTGCATTTTACGGATGAGGGAACTGAGGAAGAGGGAGGTCAAGGAACTTGCTCAAGTCATCAGCCAATAAACAGAGGTGCCGGGATTTGAACATCGGCTGTTTGTTCCAAAGCCAAAACACTGAACCAATTAGCCATCTGGATTTAACTGCACCAGTTTTTAACTGTTGTGTTCCTAGGCCTTTCCCTTCTATCCAACCACAGGAAAACTCCAGTTCTCAAAAGTTCATTTATAAATCAGTTGTTTGAAGTTCAGACCTTACATCATTCATTCAATAGTCATTTCTTGAGCATCAACTGTCAGGCACTGTATTGGTGCTGGAGATACAGAGATGAACAAAACACAACTCCTGCCCTGAATGAGCTAACAGGAAAGGGAGACTGACATATAAACAATTAATTACCGTAAAACCTGCATTTATGGAAGGTAACCGTGGTGTCAAGGAAGATGCAGTGCCATGCCTGGTGGTTAGGAGCCTAGAGAAGCACTTTTTATAGAGCACACGATCTCATGAAACTAAGAATAGCCCTGATCCCTGAGCCTCCCTAAGCTACCCTGAGCTCTAAGTCCACCAAACCCGTGGAGGCAGCAGGGAAGGACCTGAGTAACACGTTACGTTTACGCATCTTTAATGATGGACTCTCTGAGTCCATTCAGCAAGTGGGCATGAGATTCCCCCCACTCTCTTCAATCTGCAGGTAAGTGGCTGCCTTGGCCAGCTAGGTACAATTCCTGCCTCATCTGCAGCCTAAGCAGGTATGTTTCCCGAAAAGTATGGGAAAAAACCTTTCCTGATTCATCATATAAATAGACCAACCACTACCAAAATAAAAAAAGAAAAACTTCCATTACGCCCACCTTTGGTTTCCTGAACAGTCTCTTTGGGAAGCAATTCAGTGTGTTCTTCCCAGAAAACTTGGTTGCAACTTTCCTATTTTTATACATGTTTAATGAATTTCACAAATAATACATTCTCATTGTAAAAAAGTTAAAGGACGGAAAGTCGCCATGTACCCCAGCTGTGGTTTTAGTCCTTCCCGGAAATGAACAAATTAGAAATAGGTGTCCTGCAGCTGGCACACACTGAATCCTTCTGGGTCCAACCTCACATGGACATGAGAATGTCTGGAGGGAAGGGAGAGATGAGAACGTGACTGGGCACATCAGCAGCCATTCATCATCACCTTGTGGGAGAGCAGGACAAAGAGAAAAGAAAATGAGCAGGGGAGACTGGGAAGGAGGGACCTAGACCAAAGGGACAGAGGAAAACGAGCCTCAGCGTCACCACCTCTCCATCTCGAGCTATGTGCTGCAGGCTCTCTAACTTTATGCTTTGTTTTTCACACAAGGTGGGTGCAGAATTAATTCATGGGAAGTACAGATTCTAATGCAAAGAGCACCAACTTCAGTAATTTGTTCTAACAGATTCAAAGCCCAACTCCCACAGCCAATTTGTAATGCTGGCTGAGTCACGGAGGGGTCAGAGACAAGGTTTCTTAGTCTATTTGCCTCTATTCTTAGGAATCATCTTAAAGCAAGAGAACAAAAAATAATGAGGACCTCTTCACATTGCAGGCTTTTAGTATGTTTGGAATCACACAGCACTATCTTTTCAATAGTTAGGAGATTCACTGCTCTCCCAAGACAGATGGTCCCTCATACCTAATGCTCTCCAGGGTCTTAAAAGCAGTTAAGGAAGAGCTTCAGACCAGCCCTTGGCTGGGTGTTTTCCAGGGTGCAGGCAGGAATGGCAGAAGAGAGAGGTCTTCACTCTGAGAGGTCAGTCCCGAGTGTGCGAGGGGGTTGGGTCTAGTTGGTGCCACAGTCCCACAAGGTATAAAAAGAAGCTTGGAAGAAAAAGGTTTGGCTGGAGTAGGGAGTGGCTTGTCTTCCAAGTCTTTAAATTCTTTTTTTTCCTTCCTTCCTTCCTTCCTTCCTTCCTTCCTTCCTTCCTTCCTTCCTTCCTTCCTTCCTTCCTTCCTTCCTTCCTTCCTCCCTCCCTCCCTCCCTCTCTCTCTCTCTCTCTTTTCTTTCTTTCAGATTTTGTTTATTTGGTGCCTGGGTGGCTCAGTCAGTTAAAGCATCTGCATTTGGCTCAGGTCATGATCTTGGGATCCTGGGATCGAGCCCCACATCAGGCTCCCTGCTTAGCGGGGAGTCTGCTTCTCCCTCTGCCTCCCCCCTCCCCGCTCAAGCTCTTTCTCTGTGTGTGTGAGGCAGAACAGCAGCGGGGAGGAGGAGAGGGAGAAGGAGAAGCAGACTCTCCACTGAGCAGGGAGCCTGACATGGGGCTCCATCCCAGCACCCTGGGATCATGACCTGAGCTGAATGCAGACACTTAACCCACTGAGCCACCCAGGAGCCCCTAAACTATTTTCTTTAAACTCAGTGGCAGCAAGGAAATCTTTATTTAAATCACTGCTCTTGTATATATCTTTAGTTTGTGCTAAATGATTCTGTGTAATTGTTGGATTAGGAAAGAAAGGTAGCAGCTGAAGGGCCAAGGAGGAAAGACTTGGAACTGCTCCGATACTTTCTAAAAATATGGTCCTAAGACTATGCCAAGGTTGTAATGAATGGAAGGCGGTTGAGATGTCTTGGCTTCCAAAGTATTCTCTAATAAATTCTCTTACATTTTAATTGTAATCTTAAATGTGCATGTATGCATATACATAGTGGCATCCCTCTGAACCAAGGTTTCAGTAGGAAACATAAGAATATTTCAAGACAAGATGAAAATAGGATGAATCTTAGAAAAGGTTCTTAGGAATCTCCGAATGCCTAGTCTTGAATATCAGGCATCCCTCTTTTGTCTGGCTGTACTGAGGATGCAATCATAGACACATTGTATTTACTGTGAAAAAAAATCATTGGATTTTGTATTCAATGATTTACACTCTGTCCTCTAAAGTAGCATCTTCAATTAAAGAGCCCCATTACCTCCCCTGAGCTGGTGGTATATTATAACAATCAATTGCATTTGACTAATGCGCCCAAGTAATGGGCATTCAATAAATGTGTTCCAGTCAGTCTGAACTGTTTGTAGACAAAGAGAGCCTAAGTGAGATGGGGTTTGCAATGCCGCTGCTGCTTGGGAAACTGGAAAGAAAAGCAAGTATTTGCTCGGCTTTTCATCGCCTTGGACAAGATTTCAAAAACATGATATCTAATTCATGGCAAAGGAAGGGCACATTTGGTTAAACAACAGATTTTATATGCTTGTGCAGGACAGTATGATTGCAACAGAACCCCCAGAAGTATTAAGTCATACATCATAAAAATATACAACCAGGGCTTGGCAACTGGCAGTCCATCCAGTTGGCTTAGAAATTTCCTTAACCTAACAGTTGTAAATTATAAAGACAGGTATAACAATGCTGCTAAGATTACTCAACAGAAGCCAGTCAGCCATATATTTTATTTTTTTATTTTTTGTAGCTTTTAATTTTATTATATTATGTTAGTCACCATACAATACATCATTGGTTTTTGATGTGGTGATCCACGATCCATTGTTTTCGTATAACACCCAGTGCTCCATGCAGTACGTGCCCTCCTCAATACCCATCACCAGGCTAACCAATCCCCCCTCCCCCCTCCCCTCTAGAACCCTGTTTGTTTCTCAGAGTCCATAGTCTCTCATGGTTCATCTCTCCCTCCAATTCCTACCCCCCCCCCATTTTTCCCTTCCTTCTCTTAATGTCCTCCATGCTATTCCTTATGTTCCACAAATAAGTGAAACCATATGATAATTGACTTTCTCTGCTTGACTTATTTCGCCTAGCATAATGTCCAGTCCCATCCATGTTGATGTAAAAGTTGGGTATTCATCCTTTCTGATGGCTGAGTAATATTCCATTGTCTATATGGACCACATCTTCTTTATCCATTCATCTGCTGAAGGGCATCCCAGCTCTTTCCCCAGTTTGGCTATTGCGGACATTGCTCCTATGAACATTGGGGTGCATATGGCCCTTCTTTTCACTACATCTGTGTCTTTGGGGTAAATACCCAGGAGTGCAATTGCTGGGTCATAGGGTAGCTCTATTTTTAAATTTCTGAGGCACCTCCACACTGTTTTCCAAAGTGGCTGTACCAACTTGCATTCCCACCAACAGTGTAAGAGGGTTCCCCTTTCTCCACAACCTCTCCAACATCTGTTGTTTCTTTCCCTGTCCATTTTGGCCATTCTGACTGGTGTAAGGTGGTATCTCAGTGTGGTTTTGATTTGGATTTCCCTGATTCAGCCATATATTTTAAAAAAGAATGATAAGTCTTGCACATGTATGCCTCTGAAGAGTTTTATTAACAGGGGCTAGAAGTACTGTTCAAAATCACTAGCAACTGACAAATGTATTTGGTAGAAACAATAAAGTTGAAACAATTTGATTGTCTACAATTTAAAGAGAAATAGTTGACTCCAGGAGAGAAGGACAAAAATGTGGAAACTGAGATACAATTTAGAGACTAAATACAGGTACTTTAATACCCGGTTTTCTTAGAAATTGAATTTTAGATTTATTTTTAGTTCTGTTGCCTTGCAACGTCACGTGCAAGGCTGGTGGTGTACCACAAGAAGGACCCGGCACCAGAAGGCCTATCCTGAGCTCTGCTGCTTCCCGCTGTGTGGCTCAAACAGGTTGGTTAACTTCCCTAAGTCTCACTTTCTTTATTCATAAAGCCGTAAATAGGACAGTAACCAACTGCCACCCAGCACTGCTAGGAGGATTAAACAACCATGGAAGAGTAAATGGGAAAGCGTGTGGAATATAGTAACTTCCCAATGAATGTGTTTTGGGATCTGAAGGACTTACCCTGGTTTTAATATATATTTGCCTTGGATGGTCATTCGCTCATCTCAATAAAGCTATCATCTCCAAATATTGTTGCAACTCTCCTTTAGAATTTCCCTTGGTGCCACAAGCAATTGGTTTCCTCCTTTTGTCAAAATGTATAATATCCCTTCAAATGAGGTCTAGGAAATGGGGACCTTATTTCTACTTTACAAGCGAAAGCCCAGGCACAGAAGAGTTAAGTGATTTACTCAAGGATATAAAATGGGTCAGAAGCTGAGATAAATCATCTAGATTTCGTGCCTTGCCCTCCACTACACTCCATCTAACCCTGAACTCTGCGAGGCATTTCTCCAAGTTCTTAAAAAGAAATTTCCAGTGGCTGCCACATTTCACTTGAGTCAGCTCTCTCACTGGTAGACAGCATGCCAATACTCACCAAAACAGTCTGCCAAGAGCCTTGACACCTCAAAAATCAGGACAAGTGGAAGGCAAGTGAATTCACAAGTTTCCCTTTTGAGCAACATTCCGAATCCATTCTGAAGTCACCCAAATATGAAAAGTCTTATTCGTGTCTCTCATTCCTGCAAATTAGCAGGGTTTCAGATACGATCACCTAGTTTGATAATGATGGAGCCGTATAGGGAGAAGTAACTGCCTCTTTTCTCCCCGCCCCCAAGAAAATATATATGACTTTCTGTGAATTAAAAGCAGTGGGCCACTGGCCAAGCCACATTTAAGTAAATTATCTGAACCCTGAGGTAAGCAAGTGGTGTTTATTTTCTCTAATAGACATAAATATACAAGTTTTATACCAAATTTTTAAACTGACCTAATAGTGCTATGGCTCTTTAAAAACATTTCAAAGGTTTGGATCAAAACCTAAATATTCCCAAGCTGCTCATCCAAATAGCATAATCCTTAGTATACAGTTAGATAGCTTTCCATAGGATTTTTATAAACTTAAATCTCAACTTATAGATAGGCTAAAATCATAAAGTCATTTTAGATTAAGAAACAGGCATAAAGATAAATAACCTCACCTGGCTATATCCATGCATATAGAAGCAGATTGCTGGTGATATTCCTGGTCATTCTAAAACATTCCACAGCAACTGAAATGAGCCACTGCCATCTAGAATTAATTATATGGGTTTCAGAACTTTGTTACTGAAGCCACAGCCCCATCTTAGGGCTCATCTGCAAGGTTGTGGCCTCTCAAAAACAGGAATAGGAAAACAAATCCTGACATAAACCGATACAGACCACAGCTGCTTAAGGGGGATAAAAAGCTTAAAGATTGAGCTGGCATTTTTTTCTCTCTCCCATGAAGCTTTAAAGTCTCCACAAGTTTAATTGGACCCTCATTTCAAAACAGACAAGCTGGACAGCTTCTCAAAACTGGGAATTGGCTTGGTAACATGTGTACAAGAAATATTAGATATAGATACATAAGCTACATACATTTGTAATACAGCGTAGTGTACAGGGCCATGATGTAAAATGCATTCCTACTATGGGTTGCCATTCTCTGGAATACCATAAAAAAAGGCTTAAAAAGCAGTGCAGCGGTTACTAATTGGGTAAGCTGTAGGCAAAAGCAGCAGAGATGGCACGGTGAGGCTAGGAAGGAAGGAAGTGGGAATAGGAAGGAGGAGGGGACTCTGGGCTGGTGCAGCATCCACAGTACCAGAGCTGCCGGGATGGCTCCTAGTTTGAGCTGAACATTCGCTGGGAGAGAGGAGCTCACTCCAGGGCGTCCCCAGTGATGAAGCACCTATGATTTCCATTGCACTGTCACCATGAAGGGTGCCAGAAATGGTACGTGCGGCTCATAGGAAAAGACATTTTTATGCATTCTTTTCATATTTTACATTGTCTGAGCTCAGGCGTCCAGACTTCAATTTAGACATTGGACACAATCCCTGCCCTCTAGATGTCTATATCAGACTGAACAGATAAACAAAGGAATCCCCATTCAGTAACAGAAATATAATGATATTAGGCTGAATAGGTGAAATTGTCATTTTTGTAGGCCCAAGGTTGTTGAATATCTGGAATTTTGTATGGTTCAACTTAATAAAAATCACCAAATGCGGTGAGGGGCCAAATGGCCTAGCAATTGGGCTGATAACCTGAAGATTGAGTCAGGTTCTTTTGAATACACTCCCTAGCCCTGCATACTCTACACAGCAACCTGGGTGAAGATATCCAGGTATCAGAAACCAATTTTCTGTGATTTTTGATGCACAAAATCTTGCATTAACTCTATTCCAGATGTTGCACTTCCTTTATTTCCTCCTACTTTCCTCAAAATATATAGGTATAGAATTACCCACAGGGAAAGAACTTTTAACAAAAAGATTTTTAATATTTTCATTGGAAAGGCTCAAAATAGTACATATTCGTTGTTTGCTTTTTAACTTGTTGCTATTTAACAAGAACATAATACATAAGAATTTATCAAGGCCTCAGGCTTTGTTTTTGTTTTTTTTCCATAGTAAATTGTCTATTTGAATAGAATCTAAAGTTTTTGAAGAGTTTTCTTGTGTTATCTTATTTGCCCCCTAAAAATCCCATGAAGTGAGGATTAGTATTCATGTTTTAAAGAAAAGGAAATGAATCATTCTAGAGATTCACTTAGAGGAGAAGAAAGCCAGTTTTGTAACCCCACCTTTGGCATCCGATTTAGATTTTAGTTAGCTTCAGATTTTGTACCACAAACACTTTCTAAGCACCTACAAGATGCCAGGCCCTTGACTGGGTGTTTTTCTTTGTGTTACTTTTCATCTTTTGGCAAACACTTTGCAGGAAGTCAAGCCTTTCTAGAGAGTGCAAAAACTTAGGAGTCATGGCATTTAGTTGGGTCAAAAGTAGATGCCTCTGCTTCTAGAAAAAATTATCTGAAGAGCTCTACTTCTTCATGTAGGTTACTTTCAGTTCTTTCAAGTGTTGTTCATATTAAAGACTGAGTTGTGAAGATGAGACCTGGGTTGTGTCACTTAAATGTCCTTGTATAGCCTCAAGTTGAAGAGGCATTCCTGGGATTTTATAAACAAAGGACCCCAAACCTCATGTGACTTAGACAAAGAAAATTTTCCTTTTCCACATGAGCTATGGACAATAAAAAGTGAGGCTACTGAGCTCTTGTGCTAATAAAAGTGCCTTTTGAAGAGGCTTTCTTGGGTGAACATTTTACCATCATCATAAATCTTCTTGCTCACTGCTTTAAAGATTGTGCCTAGAATAATGCCCAGTACACAATAGGAGTCAATGCATGAGTGGAAACAAGCACATGAATAACCAAAAGGGACATGGGGTAAAGTGTCAATCCCTCTAAGCCAGCTCCTCCAAGACTGAGGAACATCTCAGAGAACAAATATTCTTCTATAACTACTCCCTGCAAGAAATTAGTTGGCTAAAACTATTAGCTGGGGACTGCAGTGTTTGTTATGTCTCAAAAGTGACAAAATAAATCAAAAATCTTAGTTTGATGCTGTGAACTTTAGTTGATCGGGGCAGTGTAAGGTCACCTCTGTCTTATTCCAACTTAGGACCAGCTCTCAACTGTTGTATGGAGTTGTCAGAATGGTTCTCCAGCCACCTGCCCTCCGATTTCTGAACAAACATCAGAAACTCCCATGGAAGATCAGTTAGTTCTCATGGCAAAATGACATACGTGAAGGATTATAGCATTGTTCAGGTCTCTGGAGGAATTACCATCCTTACCAGAGGCCTAGGATGGCCTGAATACTACAGAACTCGTTCTGCAACCTTGCTAAATTTTGCTGGAAACAGTAAGTGGTGGAGATGAGTTCCTTGTCTTTGCAGCTCTGTGTGCAGAGTGAGCTGAGGATGCCGACAGACCTGCCCTGACACTAGTATTTTCAGAAGACCACATCCACGGACCTCTCCTTCTGCAGTGCTCCAAATGTCACTTCATAGAAACTTATATTTGTTCCAATGCTGAATTTTAGAATTTAGTTTATTTCATTTATTTATTTTTTAAGAGTTTGAAGCCCTTCCTACATTCTCTTTTTAGGTTAGGAAAAACTATAGAACTCTCAGTTCTTAGTTATGGTGAAGCTTAGTTATTATGAAGCTGAACTATAATTCTGTCCTCTAAATTAACAGGGAGGGTCAGCTTCAGACAAATAGCTGCCTGCAATGTCTGGATCTCTGTGCGAGAGGCATACCTTTAAAGAAGGTATGAGCACAATGATCTGGAGAGAATTATACACATGGCTCTTCCCCCCGTCCCCCGAGGTTCCTCTGCTCTGCCTGCAACCCTACATTTTTCCTTCTGTTGTTTGTTTTGTTTTGTATTTTTAAAGATTTATTTATTTATTTTAGAGAGAGATGGGGTGGAGGGGTTAGGCAGAGGGAGAGAATCGTCAAGCAGACTCCCCGCTGAGCGCAGAGCTCGATGTGGGGCTCTATAGGGGGCTCGATCTCACCACCCATGAGATCATGACCTAATCTGAAACCAAGAGTTGGAGGCTTACAGACTGAGTCACCCAGGTGCCCCTCCACATCTCTCTTTTTAAAACTTAGAATGAAAAAGTAGAGATGGTCTGTGTTATGTAAGAGCATGTTATTATGCAGTCTGCTCTAATTCCACAAAATGAAATACAGGACTCATATTTTCCAGAAGCACTGGGATGTCAAAACAAATTTAGAGTTCTGTGAGGATTGCAAATGAACCTTGAAGCAAAGGTCTTTCTTTCAGTTAAGCATTATCATTAAGGATATGAGTTGTGTGAATAATATTGATCAAAAAACATTTAATTCATGCTTTTATTATTTTAGATATTGATTACTGGGATGCCCGTTTTGTTAGGTGGTCCAATAATCTGTTCATTTGATTCCAATCTGTTCAAATTGCAATCGCATGCCTGGATGATAAGAGCTCAACAACTGAAGCATGTCCCACCTTCTCCAGTTTCTCAGTCATTGATTAACAGTTAAAATTTGGATTAACTTAGGTATGACACGATGTGAATTTATGAAAGGCATTCCACTTCCTTTATATTCTTCAATAAAATAGCTTTAAGTGTTAAATAAGCAGTGTACAAATTTATTTTTCTGTCCTAAGTCACTAGACTTCTTCCATGTCCCATGAAACCTTTCCAAAATGTAGTTGAAGCTCAAAGGTTCAAAACAGTTTCTTAACCATTTACCCCCTGGCCTTTATAGATTGGCCTGGATGAACATTAGTCTGTGCCCATGTGATCAGGGTGAAGCTGGACTAGGCCAGTCGATTTAGTCCTCTCTTTCACCATAATTTATTATAAAGACCCAACACGTAGCCATGTCCTCACTTGTAAATCCACTTTACTCATAAAGTGCTGAAAATTAGAATCATCCACTCATTTCTGGTTATAAAGTGATATTGGTACAATTTCAGATGATGAGGAATCTGTTTAGATAAGCAAAAGGATACTTTCATGGACCTTCAGGTTTAGGCTCAAAAGTCTTTTCTCTTGGATGACGCTTCAGACCATAAGTAAAACCAACTCATTTACCTTCTTTCCAGTGTAGGTTAAAATATTAAAGAGTTTGTGTCTCATTGCTCCTCTGACATTCTGCCCTGCTGACCCCCTACATTGTTTCAGGATCACTCAATTACCTCATGGACACAAAAAGACCTGAAGGAAACAAAGACACCAACTGAGTGTTTACCTAGACTTTTTTTTTTAATCCAAAGTACAGAAAGTCTAAGCACTTTTTATTTTAATAACCAATTTTGGGACAAAAAAGGTTTTTGAGTTCCAAAACTTTGGTTTAATAAAAGGGACAAATTCCATCAAGTTTATCTATAAATAATAGAGTAAGAAAGCATGTAAGAAGATTTCAGAGTTAGTGTTTCAGCCCCCAAAGGAAATCAATGTAACAGAAAAAATAATGGTGGTGGGGTGTCTTTGAGGGATGAGTTTTGGGAGAAAAGAGTCATTTAGCAAATTATTGCCTACCTCCTGAATGCCCCATTCTGGGGTCAAATCCCTAGTCTGGAGGAGATCTCCAAGCAGAAATATGTATCTTGCTTCCTGAGGTGAGGGTGGGTGTCACCCAAGCACAGAAGTCAATAGCATGTAAATATTAACAGAAGGCATGGGAATGAATGGAACTCCCATCCTAATCCTCCCAAAGTCAGAAAAGAACAGTGCCCCTGAATATCATCTATATTTTAATAATATGTAAAGAAAGAAACCCACAGAGACCAAGACATAGGACAGCACAAAGAAGTTACAGGAAAACTATATTTCAGAGAAGGTGGTGATCTACAGTGTCAAATGCTATAGAAAGATTAAGGACTGAGAATCCTCTTCACATTCAGAACAAATAGGCAGTGAATGCCTTTAGCTAGAGGGGCTTCCATGAAGTGGCTGGGGTAGAATTTAAATCATAGTGGATTGAGGACTGTTTGGGAAGGAAGGACCCAACAAATGTAGACAAACTCTTTGAGAAGTTTAGCTATAAAAGGGGAGAAAAAGTTAGGAGAGGAGATGAAAGAGTATGTTGGGAAGATGAAGGTTTTGTTGTGTCTTATTTTTTTTTTTTTAAAGATTTTCTTTATTTATTCAACAGAGAGAGACACACAGCGAGAGGGAACACAAGCAGGGGGAGTGGGAGAGGAAGAAGCAGGCTTCCCGCTGAGCAGGGAGCCCGATGCGGGGCTCGATCCCAGGACCCTGGGATCATGACCTGAGCCGAAGGCAGACGCTTAACGACTGAGCCACCCAGGCGCCCCTGTGTCTTATTTTTTTTAAGATTGGAGCAGCTAGCATCCCTGGACACTCTGATGAGAAGGATCTACTAGAGATGAAAAGGTGAAGGATACAGGAAATAGAGCGAAGTGTGCATAAAGCAAGCACCCCAAAAATATGGAGGTGAATGAGATGCAGAACACAGGTGGAGAAATCAGAAGAGGGAAAACCTCTTCTATTTTAACCTGGGGAAAGTTGGAACGCATGAACACAAATGGACAATTTAAAAATATGTGTGTATTAAGTCACCAATATTCGCAATGCTTTGCTCTCACTCAGAAAAAGGATAATTTGCTTGCTGAACTATCTAGGACTTGTGCTGACTGAGGTTAAGGGTGGGAGGAAAATGGCAGACACCAAGATAGTCTAGTTTGTTCTCCCTATGAAGGAATGAGATCAGACAGACAGGAGTAAGATAAGGTGAATTAATGTGGAGGCAGGGGAGGAGGCAGAGAAGGAGGACAGAAAAAGAGGATATATATCTTTCTCGGCTTATGATGGGGTTACATCTTAATAAACCCACTGAAAGTTGAAAATATTGTAAGTCAAAAATGCATTTAACACACCTAATCTACCGAACATCATAGCTTAGCTTAGCCTACCTTAAATGTGCTCAGAACACTTACATTAGCTTACAGTTGGGCAAAATCATCTACCACAAAGCCTATCTTGCAATAAAGTGTTGAACATCTCATATAATTTATTGACTACTACACTGAAAGTGAAACACAGAATGCCTGTAAGTGTTTTGATTATTTCCCTTGTGATCACATGGCAACTGGGAGCCCAGCGTCACAAGAGAATGTGGTACCACATATCCCTAGCCTGGGAAACAATCAAAATTCACAATTCAAAGTTTGGTTTCTACTGAATGCATATTGCTTTCACATCATTGTAAAGTCACAGAATCATTAAGTCAAACCACCTTAAGTCAGGGATCATCTATAAATTGATAGCTGCCATGAGGAGCCAGACTTCAGAGAGAAAGATGCATAAAAACAGTTTTTAGGAAATCTGGTTATATGTTCTGGGATTAGTTCCCCTTTGGTCTCAGTTGACTCTTCCACAAACTTTCAGTAAAGATCTCCATTGTCTTCCAAGGCTTTCTGGAGTCAGATTTGACTTTCACCATGCTGAACAGTCTTCAAGTCAATTGGTTTCATTTGGGTTATGCAGGTAATTGATCTGGTGGCAGGAAGTTGAAATCCTGCATGCTGAGATGTGAGGCTATTTACTGAGGTGGTTTGGTCAAAGACTGGAGAAAAGTTGGAAAGTCTTCAAACAGGTGTCGGAGAGAATGTCAGTAATATATTAGGAAAACATATAAGGATCACTGAGCTATACTGAGGGATCCAATTGAGATTGGAGGTCATAAATGTATCACAGCATCAATCTGGACAGTGGTATGATTTTCTCAAGCAGTGCTTGGCAGTCTGGTAGGCAGGAGAAAGCACACAACTGCATTGATTAAGGAATGGTATTTATTTGGCCTGGTAGGCACCAAGGGCTGGCACAGATCTGTTTTGTTCATTTCTAAGTACCTAAACTACAATGCCTGACAAATAGGAATCACTCAATACATCTCTATTGAATGGATGAATGGGAGAACTGAAAATATTGCTAAGAGGGTGGTTGAAACGAAGTCCATGGTATCCACACTGAATAGGGAAGGCATTGACAACAAGAGGTGGTTAAAAGAGGAAGCTTAAGGGGACCAAAGGTTCCTATCCTCAGGTCTACCAGTCGCAGGAGTGGCATCACCTACTCAAAAAGAACTTCTCTGAGTCTTAAGCACCCCCTGGTGGCTGATCCAGCAAGCTATTAGGCCCAATGGTCTCCCTTATTTTTTACTCCTTAAGAGCGACAACCGCATTCTCACACACTCTTCTCAATGTCAGAACTCCCTTAATTTCCCTTCATGCAATGTCATTCTCACCCATTCTTCAAACCTGCTCTTTCTCCTCTTTCTTTTAACTTTTGTCCCATCTACCTTAGGTACATCCTTCTTTCCTTCCCCCCTTTTTATTTCATCCTCATTCCCCTTCTTTTTTCAATGGGTGAAAACAATCCTGATCGTGGCAGGTATTATTAAAGGCAAAATTCATGAAACCAGCACAAGAAAATCCCTACATTTCAAAATTGAAGAAATCAAAGTCTCTTAAAGCCAGTGAAAGTGGACATAAGTTTTAAAATAGCCACATCCCAGGTGCCTGGGTGGCTCAGTTGGTTAAGTGACTGCCTTCGGCTCAGGTCACGATCCCAGGGTCCTGAGATTGAGCCCCGCATCGGGCTCCCTGCTCGGCAGGGAGTCTGCTTCTCCCTCTGACCCTATCCCCTCTTGTGCTCTCTCTTTCTCACTCTCTCTCTCAAATAAATAAAATTAAAAAAAAATAGCCACATCCCATACCATCTTGTAATTAAGATGCACTTTTCCAATTACTGGCATTCAAAACATTTTCCATTCTTACGGTATTGCTTGTGTTTTAATTATTAACATAAAGTCTTTTTGCTATCAATTTTTTATTGCAAATGTACAGGACTTCTACTATAGGATGAGTTGTGTAGACTTTTGAAAAGTAACCCAAAGATGTTTACAACATTGTTCCGATAAAGGATTTGCAAATGAGCATTTGGACCACAACCTATTTGCCAGTCCACAACAATTGGTTTGGCGTAGTTTTGATTCCTGCTTGAATTTCCTGAAAAATCACAATAAATTATTTAAGAAATAACAGTTGTCATACTTCCTGACACTTTCTGACAAGTCATAATGAATGGTTAAGTTCTGAAAGGTCAACCAGCTATCTTTTGGCTTCCATCTCCTCTTTAGAACCAAGCTATTTTGAGAATTTCCATTCCTCATGCTCTTTTTCTTCCCAACCCTGACACTATTTGTATCCTCTCGGTGGCATTTTTTTAACTCAGGAAAACTTAAATAAGTTCCAAGATTGCAGAAGATCCTTATTATTTGATGATTGTGGGTCTTGTCTGGGAAAAACTCCAAACATAGATTTGCCATTTTAAGCAATTCTTTTGAATTCTCACTCTATTGTCAGCAATAGTCCTATATTATTGGTTTATTATTGATTTTTTTCTTTCCCTTTACATAAGTTAACTAGGCACTCCAATTTCCTCTTCTCTCTTCTTATGTTTTCTTGGTTTATAAGTCCCTGAAGAACTGTATTGTTTCAGCTTTTTGGGTTTGGAGAACAAACAAATACCACACACACACACACACACACACACACAAAAGCACACATGCACACGCACACACACCCAACCTTGCCATTATCACAAACCCATAATCTTTTCCCTCAGCACCATGGTTATTTCCACCCTACTTTAATATAATCAGCTTCCCTTTAAAACATATTTCAGATTCATCCTTTTTCTCGGTGTTTCCACTGGCACCATCCTGCCTCAGGTCATATTCTCATCAAAGGTTCTGTTACAGACTCCTAGCCAGCTTTCCTGCTGCCCTCCTCATTCTCTCCCCATGCCCACCTCCACATCCAGCAGGCACTCAGTCCATACGGTAACTTGTCCTGCTTATACCCTGTGAAGGAGGAGAGCAGGGCCTCTGCACTAGGCACCTCTCCTCCTCACAGTCTTGCATGATGAGTGTTACTTTCTTCATTTCACATATGAGGAAACAGACGCTCCCAGAGGTTAAGTATTTTGTCCCAAATCACCTATCTTGTAAGTGCTCAAGTCACTAGCTCTCAAATCTGAAGAGAGGAGAGTCATCTTGGTTGGAGCAGGAAAATAAAGCATTTGCATGGCAAGATTTGATATTTAATCTCTTCAAAGTCAAGGAAGTAGACAGACTTGCAATTATTACCATATCAAGGCAATGGTTTTCAAGAAACGGGCTTTATACAAGAGAAGTATAATCCACTAGTCTGCTCTCAAAGAATTTAGAATCTACTTGGTTAGAGTATGTATCTAGAACACGCTAGGTACATAGCATGTGCTAAATAAATACTTGCTCAAGCCAGGACCAAGAAATGGAAGGAGAGTCCTTGCTACTCTTATTTTGGCTTGCCACTAATCTCATTGTTTAGTCACTGGATGCTTCTTCTTAATATAAAATGCTCTCTATGACACTTCCTCTTGACCCGGTCCCAAGGAATATCAGAACAATACAATGTTAGGAAAAAAGGCGTTGAGATTACTGGGCTGCCTTCCAACCCACAGGCCTATTTATTTTTTCCTAACTACATGATAATTATTGCTGGATATTATTATGGGATTTTTCCATATGTCCTTTAGTTAGGGCAGTGATGACCCATTGCAGCCTTTTAATGTACTCTGGTCTTCTGCCAGTTTACCTCATTCTACCACTTCTCCTTTGCTTTTTGTTTTTATGACCATTCAAACTTCCCATTCCCTAATCAATACCTCATTTGGCCACTGCTGCTGTTGACTACATACCTTGACAAAGACTCCTTGGAAAGGGTCTTTTTTGCTCGTGGCAGGCTCATCTGAAACGAGCTCTTGCTATGTTCATCATTTTGGCAAACAAGGACAAGTTCAAGGAAATTGGAGGCCAAACTTGACAGAGCACTGGGTGCAGCTGCTGGCCCAGCTGTGCAAAGATTCTCAACTGGTCCATTACCTCCAAAACTCAACTATTCAGCACAGCCTTCCCTAGTCCAGCACTCCTGTCGGTCTAATATATTTGGCAACAGCCATTATTTCAGAAATGAATGCTCATGTGTATTTATAGCAAATCGCATGCCTGCTCTATCAACAATTAAAGAGATTAGGATTCAGCAGACATATTCCTCTAATTAGGACAAGATGGAAGATATAATATATAGAATGCTGCAGTTTGGTCAAGGTTTATTCTTTCCTAACAAGACTGCCATGCTGCTTTTCATCAGTCACACATCCATTCTCTCTAGGGCCACCCTGCCTTCACTTCCTGTGTCTGTCCCATGGAATTTTCAGTCAGGGGATTCTGTTTGCCACTAACACTTCCAGTTTCCCCTACCTCCCCTCCTCAAACCACACTTTAGGCTCAGTGGACTGTTTTAAGGCTTGTTTTGAATAACATGCGGACAGCACCATGTGGCCACTAATTTCATTCAGTTACGCCCTTCCCCTGGAGCCTGGGAGTATGTTATATGCTCACACTTACGTAGTCTTTCCTCTGAACAAAAGCCTGAACTTAGTGTCTGGGCCATAAATTCCATCTTGCTTCACTCTTGCCCATGCATTATTTAAGCCATCTTCCCGGGGAGCCGGCATGAGAATTTCCCTCAGAGTAACAATCAGCATGCGCTTTACGCCTTGTTTTAACGGGAAATGTAGGATATCTGAGAGAGTTCCACCCATTTGCAGTCTTGATAATGAAATATGATAATCTAATTTGGTAAAAATAAACTGTGAAATCAGAGATTTGAGGCAAAAACTTTAAAGATGCAATTCAGACGAGCAATCAATGCTTATTCAGCTTCTGTACCATCTCAGCTTTCTCCCTGTGCAGATGCTTAAGTGATGCTAAATTAAATAATTGACAAATTTTTAAAACTGCTGGAAATTACCATCTGTATTTAATTTTGGAATATAAAAAGGTCCATAGAAAACACCCTTTATGATTATTTTGTCTAATAACAGATATGAAACAATACAAACATCCCAGTCATAAAATATAATGCGTTCCGAGCAGTCTGGCTTACATATTCAAACACAGTTTTTCAAAACAAAAGACCACAGGAGGAACGAAATGCTGGGTTACCAATACATTCTTTTTTTTAAGTGAATGGCAAAAGAACTGAGTTTTTAGTTTAAAATCCACCTCTGTAACCCCTCATCTCCCCACAAAACAAAAAACAAAAAAACAAAACTCACCCCAGGCTTCCTATAGACAGTAAGGATAACCATCACTTTTTCACGTCTCTCTCTCTCCTGGATAAACACTGGGCTAAACTGTCCTCTGTTAAGAACTTTATTAGGTTGATATTACATCCATACAAAATGAAGTCTACGACTGTAAATAAACATGCTTGAAGCTTTCATGAAAACCCAGAAAGAGAAACAAGCTCCCTGCGTGGGAACACACTGGTAAATACGTGGATAAAACAAGCTGAAACTTACACCAGACACTTCCTCCAGGTCCAGCACGGCAGTAGCCCTAAGGGTACATTCTAGTTTTTTTTAATCCATGTTTCTGTTCTTCTCACTGATGGGACTACTCAGGCACATGGTCAAGTTGCAATCAGCTTCTCCCTCAGTGATGTATGAGAGCTGAGCTGATTTATCTTGTCTTTCTGCAGCATATTAGCACTAATGTTTCTGCGTATGCATCCTACCTTTCTTTAGCCGGAGCCCCGGCTTTATCATTGGTAATCTAAATTAAAGAGCCAGTGAACAGAGCAGGGTTGTTGTCCCCCACCCCTCCCTGTTTTCCATGAAACAATTGCCAGGCAGTCATTCCCGGACAAGGATTCCACTGTTTATTCTATCGAGCCTCCCCTTCAATATCCCATTGAGACTGGAAGTCAGTCGCAAAAGGATAGGTCCAGCGAGACTGTCTTAGTTCAAAGGTCTATTTATGATTTATCCTTTAAAATGGTACAAATGACCTCAGGAAATATGAGGGAGAGCTGTCATTTGCCAGTTTTTCAGCCCAGAATACAGACTTGACACTGTTTACAAAAACAGAGTAACTTGATACCCCACCTACTGCCCACGGTGCAGTGCACCTTTTGCTGACTTTTTTTTTCTGAGAAATCTTTTTTTTTCCACCCATGATTGTTTTACATATGCATCCTTTAATGTGAATTTTAATGAGGAATGTGAGTGCTAGGATCTAGCAAGTTACATACAAGAAGCACAAAATCTACAAAAATTTGCAGGATCAATCAACAAATCGTTATTAACCTTGTTATAACCTGTCAGTAAGTAGCGGCTGAAGCAGAAGCCAAAGACTGTATTTATTTCAGGAGGTGTCAATTCCTTGCTTTAAGACACATTTAGAATTTTCCCAATCCCCACAAATGTTTGGGAAGAAGAAACACATCAGAGTACTTTTTCATATGAAAGTTTTTAATCTCTCGAAAATTTTGCTCTCTTAGTGGCACCTCAAAGCTTTTAGTCCAGATTTTCATGATTACTGAAATAATATTAGGTTTGTTTTCTCATTTTAAGCAGCATAACTTTTTAACAGCTGCTAAGCAACAGAATTTGGTGGATAATAAAGTATAACAAGTTTTGTCTTTATTTTTGTGTATTTTTGTTAAGAGAAAACACGATTGTTTCCATAATTATAAACACGTATTTTACATCTTTAATTTTGTTTTTTTTAAATTAATAAATTGTGACATCTATTTCTATATGGGCATAAAATATAGACTTGCCATTTTTAGTAGCTTTTTGATATTCAATTCCCTAATTCCTTGATATTTGCATTGCTTTAGTTTTTCATTATAAAAATAAAATGTCTCTGTTCAGAAATGAAAAATACTCACATTCCAGGCCCTTGACCAAAAAAAAAAAAAAAAAAATCAGTCTCTAACTTTCTGCTTCTCAACATTCTTCAACATTGCAGTTGAGAGAAATAAACTTGGGAGTTCTGCTTGAAGACTATCTGGGGTATCAGGTCCTCTGGATTATATCCCTGGGTGAAACTTTAATCATTTATATTAATTTCTATCCTCTAGAACTTGGTATACTGAACTGCTCCACAAACATCCAGAGTAATTATTTAAAAAATTTAAATCTGGGCTTGCCACTCCACTGCTTAAAACTCTGCATCACTTCTGGTTAGTCTTAGGATGAAAGCCAAAATCTTTATCATGGCCTTCAAGGACTCAGTTTTATTAAACTCAGAAGATAAGCCCACCTTCCCAGAACTGCCTGGCTGGGATTCAGAACCATCAATCAATCGATAATTGAATGCCTGTTCTTTATTGGTCAGTCAGCGTGAGTATGGTATCCGAGCACTGGGGTGGGATGCGGGAAAATTCCAAAAGCAAATTACATAGTCCTTTTCCTTTAGTTTGAAAGTAACATCCATGAATAAGATATCACTACACATCAGCTTACAAACTATGGTGAAATCAACATGAAGCAAGCCAGATTCGAAAACGCAAAGTGAAGATAAAATCAAGGGTTAGAGGAATAAGATGAAATGAATCATTTCATGAATGTTAATTGAAACTGACTTAGGCCAGAGGAGGAAAAGGGAAACAAGGGGGAAGGAGCAGAAACTCTAAAACAAGTTATACTCAAGCTTGGTCCTATTGTTATGCTTCCAAGGTCTATGGTTTGCATCAGCTAAATTAATCTCAGATTTACATTTTTAAAAGCCAACTACCCCATAATTGTGGTCCTGAGTTTCTTCAATAAATAATTTCTATACATTCATTATATTACTGTTTATATTACTTTCCTTCAAAAGTTCTCCTTATTTCAAGCACTAAAAGAACCACATGATAAACCTCACCAGTTTCTAAGTAAGATGGCCCAGGAGCACATCACAAGATCCTGAAAGTATGAGATTTCTCATAACTAAAGACAACATATTAACCAAGAACAACATAATCCTTTAATACAACTTGTGTGTAAACATATACATAAAACAATGTAAACATCCAAAGACATGAGAAGTATCCGCTGAGTAATAACCTCTTGAGAATGGCCCAATGCATAAGGGATTAACACTGTAAGGTCCCACAAGTCCAAGAGTATTTCCTATACTTCCTGCCATTGTCCTGAAAATTCATACCATTAAATTCCACCCTTGGAAGAAATCCTAAGACTCTGGAACCAAACTGCCTGTATTCAAATCACAGCCCTGCCACTTACCAACTGTATGACCTTGGGTAAGGTACTTAATGTAATGTGTCTTTCAAATTCATCTATAAAGTGGGATAATAGACTTCTGCTTTTGGTCATAAAAGTAACTCATATCAGACCAACCTTCTCACAGATAACAATCATAAATTCTGGTTAAAATATTAAAAAACAATAGCTATCTGAAGGCACTGGAGAGTGATCAAGAGCAGGCAAGAGCTAATGGCGGGGGTAGGGGAGGAGGATAACACTTGGAAGAATGGCTCTTGATAAATTACTCATGTTTTATAGCTTTTTATTTAAGGGGAGACCCAGTCAGTCAGTTCCACACGGTAGCTAGATCTCTGCCATCTTACTAGCTGAGAAATTAGAGATGACAGCAACTATAAAATGTGAGGAAACCCCAGAAAGAAGATAGCCACAGAAGGGAAGCCCCAAACTCAGTACATACAATCTGAGCAAATTTTTGACTCCTCCCAATACTATACATGTGTGGAGCAGACTTCAAGTAGCCCAGCTAAGATGACAAAAACTAAACAGATATTTGCTGCTGTCCATCACAGGGAAGACAAACTTGGAATTTGACTTCCATTAAATTAACTGCCTACTAAAACAGCAAATCAATACTCTTCAAAGGTATGTGACACAATTTGGAATCTCTATAATATGCTACTCACCATGTCCAAGGTACATTCCAAAATTACTAGATATGCAAAGAAACAGGAAAACCCATCCTCAAAAGAAAAGATAATCCATATAGACCAACTATGAGATGATGCAGATACTGGAATTAGCACACAAGGATTTTTAAAGCAGTTATTATAACTATGCTAAAGGATATAAAAGAAATTTCAGCGGAGAAGGAGAAATTATAAAAAAAAAGAACCAATTGGAAATTCCAAAACTAAATAAAAAAATCTGAAAATTCACTGGGTGATCTAACAGCAGATTAGGAAAAAGGTAACAAAATGTTATCAGTGAACTCGAAGATAGAACAATATAAATTATCCAATTTGTGAGAGAAAAGAACTTTAAGAATGAACACAGCCTCAGGGTCCAGTGGGATATAATAGCATGGATAACACATGCATAATTGAAATCCCAGAATGGTAGGTGAAGAGAGAATGGGCAAGAAAAAAAATTTGAAAAAATAATAATCCAAATTTGCCAAAATTTGGTAAAAACAAAGATATAAATTTACAAATTTAAAAATCTCTGCAAACCCCAAACAGGATAAATAAAAACAAAACAAAATATAAACCCATGCCAGGGCACATATTCAAACTGCTAAAATTCAAAGACAAAGAGAAAATCTTGAAAGCAACCAGGGAAAAATGGCGTATTATACACAGGATAAAACTATACTAATTCTTCATCAAAAGTAATGTAGGCTAGGATGTAGAAGAATGACATCTTTATAACTGCCAACAGGAGCAAAACAGTCAAGCCAGAATTCTATATCTGGCAAAAATATTCTTAGTCAATGAAGGCTAAATGAAGACATTTTCAGAAAAACAAAACCTAAAAGAGTTAATTGCCAACAGATCTGCACTACTTGAAAGGTTGAAGAAAGTTCTACAGGACAAAAATAAATTCTACAAATGGTTTTTTGAGTCTACAGAAAGGAATGAAAATCACTGAAAATGGTAAATGGTAAATATGTGAGTGGTATAAAACACACACACAAACATACACACACACTCCTTTGAAATTCTTTAAAAGACATACAATTATTCTTTTTTAAACAAATTATAACACCCTATTGTGGGGTTTATAACATACATAGATGTAACATAAATACATGGCAACAACAGCACAGAGGATGGAGGAGTCAGTAAATGAAACAATGCAGTTGCAATGTTCCAATGCTTGCCATGAAGCAGTACAGTATTACCTCTAAGTAGAATGGGAAAAGCTAAAAATGTATATGGTAATCTCTACAGCAACCACTAAAAATTAATGCAAAGAGAGACAATTAAAAAGCCAATAGAAAAATTAAAATGGAATTTGTGGTGGCCATGAAGATGCCTCACTTGATTTCCCTTCTAGAAGAAACTTGACAATCAGCTGTGAGGAGTGCAGTTAGCTGACAGCATCCCACGGCAGCACCTTTGGGATCCACTGTGAGTGACTCAAAGCTATGTTCTTTGCAGCTAGTCAATGACTGAATATGACAGGGATATGCACACTTGGCCAATTCTGCACAGTGCAACACTCATCTATCAGCAATCTTTGACCAAAATCCTCCATCAGGCTGGCAGAGACTTTCTCAAAGTCATAATGCAGTTTGAGGCTCTTTCTACCTTATCCTCCTTTCTTGCTCCCTCCTTTCACAGATGCCTGCTCTCTCTCCTCTTTTTCTTGCACAGATAACTTCATCTTGGTACCTGCTTCCTGAAGAACCAAACTAATGCAGAATTCTAAAATATATTCATTAAATCAAAATAAGGCAGGAAAGGAAGGAAGAGGAACAAAGAAGTAGATGGGATGAAGGGAAAACAAATAGCAAATCCAAACATATAAATAATTATATTAAATGTAAACAGACTAAACACTCCAGTTAAAAATGGAAATTGCCAGAATGGGTAAAAAATTAAAACTCATCTATGTGTTCTCCATATCCTTTAAATACACGGAATAGATAGTCTGAAAATAAAAGCATGGAAAAAGAGAAAGCATAAGAAAGTTGGAGTGACTATATTCATATCACACAAACTAGATTTTAAGGCAAAGAGTATTACCAGACATAGAGATACTTCATAATGACAAAAAAGGCAATTCACCTGAAAGAGGTAAAAATAATAAATGGATATGTGCCTAATAACAGAACATTTTGAAACAAAATTGACAGAATAATTGAATAGACAAATCCAAAATCATAGTTGGAGATTTTAAGACTGTTTTCTCAGTAATTAATAGAAGAACAAGACACACACACACACACACACACATACACACACATAAAACACAGTGAGAACATGGAAGACCTGAATATCACTATCAACTACACTGGCCTATTTGACATTTATAGTACACTGCACCCCACAACTGCAGAATACACATTCTTTTCAAGTGTACATGGTACATTCACCAACACAGACAATTTGGTGTGCTATAAAGAGAATCTCAATAAATTACAAATGACTGAAATTCTACCAAATACGTTTTCTGACCATAATTCAATTAAACTAAAAAATAGTAACAAGATATCTAGAAAACCCCAAATATGTGGAAATAGAGAACACACTTTTAAAGAACTTGTGAACGAAAGAATAAATCACAGGGAAAGTATTTTGAAGTAAAGAGTAATGAAAATGCAGCATATCAAAATTTGTGTGCCATAGTTAAGTAATGAGAAGGAAATTTATAGCTATAAATGTTTATAGTAGAAAAGGATAAAGGCATAAAAGCAGTGACTCAAGTTTCTACCTGAGAAGCTACAAAAAAGCAAATTAAATCCAAAGGAAACAGAAGGAAAGAAATAATGATTCTTTTAAAAGAGCATAAATCAATGAAAAAGAACACAAAAACAATAGAGAAAATCAAGAAAACCAAAAGTTAGTTCTTTACAAGATCAACAAATTTCACAAATTCCTAGCTAGACTGATCAAGAAAAATTAAAATGAGGGAATAAAAATTACCAGTATCAGGAATGAAAAAGATGTCTCTAGACATCTGAATATATTGAAGGGATAATAAATAACTATAATAAACAACTTTGTGTCAATGAACTTGGAAACTTAGATAAAATGGACAAATTTCCTAAAAAATAGAATTTACCAAAATCAACACAAGATGAAATTAAAAATCTTAATAGCTCAATCTCAAAGTAATTGAATACAACTATCAAAATCCTTCCCATAAAGAAAACTCCAGGACAAATAGTTTCACGGTGAATTCTATCAAACATTTAAGGAAAAGATAATATTAATCTTACACAAACTTTTTTTTTTTCAGAAAATGGAGCAGGATGGAAGCTTCCCCAACTCATTTTATGAGGCCAGCTTAATCCTGATACCAAATCTGACAAAAATACAATGAGAAAAGAAAATTACAGCTAGTATCTATGAATATAGATACAAAAATTCCTTAACAAATATTACCAAATAAAATTTAGTAATATACAAAGATAATCATCCTGTTTGACATCATGACCAACTAGGGTTTATCGTAGGAATGTAACACAGTTTTAACATTTAAAAATCAATTATTATAATAGATGTACTACCAGAATAAAAGAGAAAAACCATATAGAATTTTAATATACTCAGAAAATCATCTGACAAAGTTCAATACCAATTCATGATCAAAACTCTCAGCAAATTAAAAATGGAAGTGGGATTTCTTCAATCTTCAGTTATAATCTTATTTAATGGTGATACATTGAATGCTCTGCCCGAAGATGAGTAACGAGAAAAGGATGTCTACTCTCACCAATTCTATTCACCTGGTGCTGGACGTCCTAACCAGCACAACAAGTCAGGAAAGATCAATAAAAGACATAAAGGTTGGAGAGAAAGAAATAAGACTCCCATTTTCTGCAGATAACATAATTGTTTAGATGGAAAAATCACAAGGAAACTAAAATGGGATAATGGTACCTACCTCATATAGTTATTAAAAGAATCAAATGACGGGCGCCTGGGTGGCTCAGTTGGTTAAGCGACTGCCTTCGGCTCAGGTCATGATCCTGGAGTCCTGGGATCGAGTCCTGCATTGGCTCCCTGCTCGGCAGGGAGTCTGCTTCTCCCTCTGACCCTCCCCCCTCTCATGCTCTCGCTCTATCTCATTCCCACTCTCAAATAAATAAATAAAATCTTTAAAAAAAAAAAAAAGAATCAAATGAGTTTAAATTTGAAATGTGTTTAGAATTGTACCTGACACATTGTAAGCACTGCATAAGCATTAAGCAAAATTTTAAATGCATATACCTAAATATAAAATCTGGAAGGGCTATATATTAGCCTGTTGACAATGAGTATATATTTATTCATCAGAATAGCTAATAGAGAACTACTTTTTTTTTTTTTTTTAATTTTTTTTTTGCTAATAGAGAACTACTTTAAGGAATAACGTTATCTTCATTCTGGGAACCAGGTTATGACAAAGTTCAGGGCAAGTAACACCAGGCTACCTAGAGAATGGCCAATTATCACTAACATTCCTAAAACAGAAAGATGAAGTATGTTATAGTTTGACACTGTCTATTGAGTTACTGCTTTTATATGACTTATTATGTCTACATAGTTATACAAACAAGTCCAGCTGTTTTTAATGAACACATACCTTGCTGTGATCTATAAGTATTCTCACAGCAGAATATCTATGAAAGACACTTAAGTAAAAAAAGGAGTTGGCATAATTGTATTTACAGTATAATTCAATTTTTAAGGCAAAAAGATAGGCATATATGATAATTGCATTGATACGTGCATAGGAAAGTGTCTGGGAAATATCCAAAAGAAGTGTTAATAGTGGAGAGCCCCTCGATAGTGGAAGTAGAAAGGATTTTCATTTTTTTACTTAACATCTTTTGTATATGGTTTGAATTTTTAATGATATTTACTGATATTTTTCTTTTGTAACTTTAAAAATAAAATAAAATCCCCTAATGCAAAAAAATATATCAACATTTACAAGTCACAATGTTTAGAGTCCTTTTGTTTTCTAAGTCAAACAAAAGGAAAAGAATTCTTCTTTTGTGTTCTTTAAATAAAGGTAGAGTTTTATTTTAGACATCAAGAGCATATTCCAGATATTTGCATCTCTAACATCCTTCCCAGTGTCCGCACCTCCCTCTACCCCAAGTGGGGAGTGGGGAGAGTTACAAACCCAGGTGAGGTCAAAGGTTCAGTGTGTGGGCATAGGTGCGGTCATCAGGACTGAGAGCATGATAAGGCAGTAGGCTTGATGCCCCCATCAGCCGACCTGCTTCACCCTAATTCATACCATCACACTCTACCTGGACTCCAGGAATTGGCTTCTCCAACTCCCACACCTGTACCCAGCTGATGGAGACTGTGGGTAGGAATATGGATCAGAGATAATCCATTACCACTGGAAGCACAGAATTTTAATTAGAATGACCTTAAAAATGTCTAATTCATCTACAGACAACTGCTTTCCACATAAGGAAATAAGTCCAGGGAAGTAACTTGCCCAAGGTCATGGGGTAACTAAGTCACTACAGCAGGACTCTTGAACATCAGGATATCATTCTGTCTGTTACAACAGGGAGAAGGTCTAAAAGTGCATGCCCTATTAATGGCGGACCAGGGGCTGTGCCTTCATGAACAAAGAAAGAAGAGTAGGATGCAGGCTCAACAAGGCTCAGAAAAAAGCAATCTTCCTGCCTTTATCATAGACCTTTAAATTGGAGTGCAAACATCAAAAACTGGCTCTGTTATTCATTTATTTTCATTACTAGTGTTCCATAAGATGCATATGCGCTTTCTCTACAAATAATTCATTAGTACATAAGAGAGAATGTTTCCTATTTGAGATATGCCTTCTGGTCACATCATTCAGAGATGCTCTTAGTATATAACTAACACTAATGAAGGGCTTTTGTTAGAATGTTTTCCACATTTTGGTTACAGGCAATAGGAAACCTGGAGATACTTAAATTAATGCAATGCGTTCTATTATGCTCTATCAAATTGGGTTTTTTATAGTGGGAACTATGAGTCAGTTTCTAAAGTTTAGGAGGCTCGGGATTTACTTAAAATCAATAAATCAGAAACTGATTCAATCAAATTATCCTGCAAACTTGTGCAGAACTATGAAGAAATCCCTCATTCCTCCATGCTAGAAAAAAAAAAAAAGAAAACAAAAGCTCCCAAAGAACAGTCAAAATAGCACTCCCAAAGATTATGAGCTAAGACCCATTCTTAAAACCTAAAGTAATTGATAAGCAAATAAAAAATCATTCTTACCTATTTATCAATATAAATTCTCTAAAGTCTCCTGTAGGTGGTCATTTATTAACACTGATAAATGGTTATAATACCCTCAGAATAAAATTTTTGCCCTTATTCAACATCACATTTTTTCACTATTAACAGAAAGCCCTTCAATAAATTATTTTAAGTTCCTCAAATGCATTAGAAATGTTATATATGCCTTCAAGTCTGCAAGAATTCATTATAAGAAGGTAAAGGGAGATGCATAAGTGGCAGTTCCTAACTGGACTTGAATGCTGCTCACATTCATTATATTGCCCCCCCCAGACATTTCATTACTAATGATTTTCCAATACTGAAGCTTTTTAAAACTTTGATCTTTTGTGAAAACTCAGTAGGATGATGCAAACCTTCCAGCTGAACAGACAGACTAGAGCAGAAAGACCATTGCCTTAGCATTTGCCACAGAAAATATCATCTGCCCTGACTTCACCCCAGTGTTTCATTAAAGTGGTGTCTTTCAAAATATGCAAATGACAGTAATAATTTGAACAAACAAATGAATTAGGTGAGCTTCTATAGGCAATTTACTCAAGGTAATTAAGAATGCTAAATAAACAAATTATTATTTTAAATGGCAAGAAAGCTTTAATTAAACTTGATTTCTATACTTAAAATGAAATTACTAACTCAACAGAAAGGATCCAGTGCAAATTAAAAGCAAAGTGTCAAGAAGGAAAAAAAAGAATGTACCCTTTGACTTTTGATTCACAAGATTAGTACCAGGTGTCACTGCATTTTCACTGGAGCTGGCTCAGAGAGAAGTATCTCTGTATATGAATTTAGAATTGATCCAATGTATTTGAGGTGCCTCAAGCATGAGCACATTTTAAATGGCAAAGATGCTAAGCAAAAATAGAATCAACCCAAACCCAAGGTAATTTCTCTCCAACTAGCATCTCAATCTTTCTCTGCCAATAAGAAATGGAACCCAGCAGGCTATGGTTCATCCAGGGATGAAGAGTCCTTCTGTAATGGGAGGAGGGACATAGTAGCCCATAGTAGACCCTCCACAGTAGTATAATGGCCACCAGCCATGAAGTACATTTGTATGATGGACTAAACCAATGGGTCCCAACCAATGGTCATGCAAATAAAGGAAAATCTCCACAGTTATCCTGAGATGGATAAGGCTAAAACATGGTCCCATTAAAGTAGATAACACGTATGTATTTAGTCCTACAAAATAACATAATCTTAAAAATAATTATAGCCTATTTTTAAAGCTTCAAGTAACCTTAATTAATCTCCAAGACTAGACATTTCCATGTCTCTTCCCTTTTTAATGTTTTATTCCAGTAATTTTAATGGGACTCTGATTAGACCCCAGCCACCAGAACTGGCAAGCAGTAGAGCCCTTAAGAACCACCTGTTTTCTTCTCCACATGAAACACCTTGCCTGGTGGAGCCTCCTGGGTCTTCCTTCTTCCACCTTCAGCCCAGTGTCCCACAGGAATACACACGATGTGTCCTGTCCCCTTCGCTCCTGGCTTTCTGGTCGGGCAGGATGACCCAGGGCAGGAGTCAAGGAGGAAGCTAAGCGTGTGAGCCCAGTGGTGGCAGAACAGAGCAGGGAGGGGCCTGGAGACAGGCTGGAGAAGCCATTCTAAGTCACTACCTTTGGCATCTGGGCCCGGTCACCCTGCCATGCAAGACCATTTTCATATTGTTTCCCTAAATAGTCTGCCTGGAGAGAGACCCTAGGGATACTATTAAAATATCAATGACAGTGATAAGAAGTTTATGCCAAGCCTGTGTTCCAACGAGCAGAGAGACCTCCAGATTACTGTGTTTTCTCTTGTGTACTCGTGCCTTCATTCTGGAGAGGCAACCATGTAACTGCTGACCCCAACTAGAGAGGGAGGAAGGATGTCTAGAAGTCAAGAGATCTGAAGAGGCCCATGTGTCCCTAATTCTTCTATTTGCTCCTTCATCCCTTCATGCATTCATCAGCAAGAGTCATTCATTCATCATTCATTTCTACGCTCAAGGCATATAGAGACACCATTCTATCCCCAAGTTGCTCACATTCCAGAGATAGAAGAGACATCAGACAAAATGTGCTGGAAATGCAGGCTGAAATGGGAGCCCCGCAGAGGAGCATTGAGTATTTGAGGAGTAAGAAGTTCAGGGGGGGAAACAGAAAGTTGCCAGTGACCAAACATCGGTCCCAATAGAATGTGTCTGCTCCTTTCACCCACCAGAAGGGGAGCTGTGCACGGTGTGAAGAGAGCTTTGTCTCTCGACTTAGAGCAGAAATTCCCAGAGCGCTGGAACATATCCCTTGTGTCAGAGCATGGCATGCTGTGAGGTCTCAACATATATTTGCTGAATAAATGAATGATCTAAGAATTTGGATCTGCCCTGGGGACTTTTGTTGGACAGAACCTTAGTGAGTGGGCATATCAGGGGACATCCAACAACATAACCCTCTAGAATTTGCAGACAAGAAACTTCCTCTAAAATGTTTGCACAGAGTCGCAGAATTGTACAAAGAAAGTATGCTGGGTCCATAAAATGTTTGCAAGTGAATGGGTAGATAAAAGGTGGTACATTCAATCAATGGAATACTGCAATGAAAAAACCAACTTCTGACATATACTACTCATCATGGATGAATTTCAGAAACATGATATTCAGTGAAAGAAGCCAGAAATAGAGACCACATATCACATGATTACATTGATAAGAAATGTCCAGGAAAGGCAAATTTATAGAGATGGAAAGTAGATCTGTGATTGCCCGGGGATGGGGGTGGGATATGATTAACTATAAAAAGCCATGAGGGATCTAAGCAGGAGGATGAAACTGTTCTAAAACCAGATGGTGGTAATAGTTGCACCACCTTGTAAAGATTCTCATTGAATTATACACTTGAAATGGGTGAATTTTATGATATACAAATACACCTCACTACAGTTGTTTTAAAAGCTTTGCAAAGGGAGTCATAAATTATAGGTCTGCCATCACGCTCTTATGAGGGGACTGCTATGTTGTTGGAAAACACAAAGATAGGAGTCCGCTCAGAGTTGAAAAGAACCCCCATCTCCTAATTCCCAGCCTCAGGGCCCTTCCTAAAGAACCTGCTCAGTGGTTGCCAAGGCTGGAAGGAGGGGGAAACGGGGAGTGACTGCTAAATGGATATGTGATTTCCTTATGGGGCGATGAAAAAGTTCTGGAAGGAGATAGTCGTAATGGTTGCAAAACATTATGAATGTACTTAATGCCACTGAGTTGTGGCACTTAAAATGGCTAAAACAGTCAGTTTTATGTTTATGCATTTTGCCATGTCTGAGGAATATTTCCACATTTCCCTTTCATTTGCCAAATCCATTCCCTGGTAGCCATAGGGGGGCCAGCTGCTGTTCCTAGCTATCTCGTGGCAGGAGGTCTTAGTCCACCTGACAGCATAGCTCTAAGATTGCTGTACTCTATTACCTTTCCTCTGATTGGCAAACATCAGATATTAATTTAAAAAAATCTGGGCTTGGTTTGTGTTGTTAATCCTGCCCATTTGAAACTGGTTGTCATCATTCAAAACAACACAGGCAGGGACGTTCCCTGAGCTGTCAGGCCATTCATTAAGTGTTGCTACCATGGGTTCCTGCTCCCTGAAAGTGTAGGAGGCAATGACTTCTCCTATCATGGATTGAGCCATGGCATATTATGAGAAACACTTGCTGTTTGTCAGAAATACTTTAGGTCCATAAAGCTCTAAGACTCCCTGCTCCCATATAATCCAAAGCAGCTCCAGCTGGCCTGGAATGACTTCCACATGATCCCTACTGCAAATGCCCTAAGTCACTATCATCCACGATGATTCCTAGAGTGCTTTTTTCACCAATATCATTTGCACTAGTATTCCTATCTGACTATCTATAAGGCTGGTTAAAATGTTCTTTCCTTCTTCCCAATAAGAAGACAAGTTGCTAGCAAATTAAGTAAGTATCCCAAGGATGCAAATTTATTTAGGGCTAGAACCAGGGTCTGAACATGCTTAGTATTCGTATGTTTGATTGGTGGTGTACAGAAACAGTAAGGATTATCAGCTACAAAATATTTTCTACCTCAAAGATGACTTTAAACTGATACTTTCATTTTGAGATTGGTTAAAATATGCCTGCAATTGAATGGAGTGGAAAAAAAGAAACAAAACCTCAGGCTTCCATTTGTAAAATAAAATTTGGAGAGCAAGTACTAAATGCCAAATGCCTATAAGAACTCCTCAGAAGAATTACTTCCTTGCTGCCAGCCAAAACTCACAGGGACACACTGTGGCTGAATTTTTTAATTGTGCTTTTTAGATGCTGGATAATTTTCTGAATATTAAAGACAGTCATAGCCAAGCCTAACAATAAAAGTAATTGAATCTCATGCTTGAGAGCATACAGCTGATTCACCATGGGGTGTAGGAGAGGAAGGAGGCAAATAAGAGGAGGTGAGAAGTCCAGAAGTAATTTTCGCTCCATGAGAAGCAGAGACTGCCTTCACAGTAGAAAAGCCTGAGATGGAAGTGCGTCCTTATTCTCCAGACCCATCTCCCATGTGGCATCTGAAAACTATCAACACGCATTACAGACTGAACCCCAGCCTCTGCCCCAGGTCTCACAACCTCAGCTTAGGACGTTGAGATGAGATTTCCAAGAGAGGACAGGGTGAGGCCACAGCCATTCTGCCCTTGGGAGGCTGTGCCTGCTCCAAGTCTCCCCGGGGGCTGGGCAAGATGGAGCACGCAGACTTACTTGGCAGCATACACTGACCAACCAGAAAATACAGCCTAACTTGTATGTACAAGAAAAGTCTTTGCCTTACATATATATCAACTGCATTCAACCTCAAAGATGAAGCTTCTTCTATGTGTGAGGCAAATAACACAAACACTACACGAACCCTGCCTTAAAAGGATTAACAATTTAATGGCAAAAGTACTAGCAGCTGGCAGATATAAGCTAGCCAGCCACCTGGTGTGAGAACAAGATCTATTTCTGTAAATATTAAATGTGCACAGATTTCAAGATTTAGTTGGTGGTCACAGAGAAGGCCTTCACAGATTAGCCTTTACAGAGAAGAGATCCTAGTATATGACACTTGGGTAATTACTTTATTTTCTCTTCTATAAATGGGGATTCAGGCCCACAATCTCAAACACAAAGTCAAAATCAAAATGGCTGCAATGAAATATATAAATATGAATATTCACAAATGGAATAGGGATGATAAATATCCTCATGTCCTCTCTATATTTCTACTTAGCTCTAAAGAGTGACATTATCCCTTTTTCTTTTCCTTTACTCCTCTTATCCAATTATTTTTAACATCCTATGTTCCCTGACAACATCTCTCATACCTGTTTGCTTTTTCTAGACTATACTCACCCTAGGCGTGGCCTCGTCACAGCATATCTAGACTGCGGTGATAAATGCCTGGTTACTGTGCCACCTTCAATCTCCCCCTCATATGACTGAGCATTCTACAGCCATATCATGCTTGTTGTCACTGTGATCCTAGCAAAAACTCTAAAGACCCACTTGTGTCAACAGATCCAAGTCCAGATTCTTTGGCTTAGATTCCTACCCATTTCCCCAGGCTCCTATCCACAGATTCTCTTGTTCCACCCAAACTGATTCCCCAGCACCTTTAACTTCACCACCTCCATAACCTCACTGCTATAACTCCATGGCCTATGGGGGAGACTGTGTTTTCCAGAAGGACCACAACAATACCTCCCATCCCACATGCTCCTCCTACAATGTGACGTTAATCAGTTAAAGGTTGGGCCTATGTTCCCTCTCCTGGAATCTGGGTGTACCTGTGAATATGATCAAAGAGGCAATGGATAACTTACAAGGTAGGTCATAAAATTGAAGGAGCTTCTGCCTGTTTCTCTCAGGACATTGGCTCTTGTTACTAGCCTCCTTGCTAGGGGAAAGCCACGCAGACATGTGGAAAGGCCAGCTGACAGCCAGCGTCAACCAACAGACATGCCAGCAGCGAGCCTTCAGCTGATTCCAGCCCCTAGCTGTCCTCTAGGTTGTCCCCAAATGAACCCAAGTGGAACAGAGATAAGCTGTTCTCTCCCACCCCTATCCCCTGCCATGCCCTAACCAAATTGCACATTTGTGAGCAAAATAAGAGTGTGGTTGTTTTGTATACTACATCTTTTTATCCACTTCTCTGTTGATGGACATCTGGGCTCTCTCCATATTTTGGCTATTGTGGACATTGCTGCTATGAACCTTGGGGTGCATATGCCCCTTTGAATCACTATTTTTGTATCCTTTGGATAAATACTTAGTAGTGCAATTGCTGGATCATAGGGTAGTTCTATTTTTAACTTTCTGAGGAACCTCCATACTGTTTTCCACAGAGACTACACCAGTTTGCATTCCCACCAACACTGTAAGAGGGTTCCCCTTTCTCTGCATCAGCCATCAAAAAGAATGAAATCTTGCCATCTGCAACGATGTGGATGGAACTAGAGGCTATTATGAAAATCAGTCAGTCAGAGAAAGACAAATACCATACAATTTCACTCATATGTGGGATTTAAGAAACAAAACAGATGAACATAGGGGAAGGGAAGGAAAAATAAGATAAAAACAGAGGAGACAAACCATAAGAGACTCTTAACTCTAGGAAACAAACAAGGGTTGCTGGAGGGGAGGGGGGTGGGGGGATGGAGTAATTGGATGATGGACATTAAGGAGGGCACTTGATGAAATGAGCACTGGGTACTACATGCAACTGATGAATCACTAAATTCTACCCCTGAAACTAATAATACACTATATGTTAACTAAATTGAATTTAAATAATAAAAAAAGTGTGGTTGTTTTAAGTGACTAATTTTAGGGTAGTTTGTTATGTAGCAATAGATAACTGGAATCAACTAAAATATGCTCCCCTTCTTTCTGGCCTTCTCAAATCCCACTTACCTTCCAAAGCCCAATACAGACCCCTCACTTCCTTCATGTTGTTAACCTCACCTAAAAGTGATTTTTGTCTCTGTCTCTCTTGCTTGAAGTTCAAATAGCACTTAATAAAGACCTAAGACCTACATAATCTCCTTGAGAAAAAAGACCACGCCTGTATCTTCTGGGGAACCCGTTCCCATCATCTCTCAGGATATCTTACACATAACAGATGGTCTATATATACTTGCTGCATAACTAATGTTCTAGCCTCCAGAGTAGGTACTTAATAAATGATACACACTATGACAGGTGATTAATATAAAAAATGATTGAGAGGGACAATAAAAAATTTTATGGCTCAGTCGTTAGGTGTCTGCCTTCAGCTCGGGTCATGATCCCGGGGTCCGGGGATCGAGCCCCGTGTCGGGCTCCCTGCTCAGCGGGAAGCCTGCTTCTCCCTCTCCCACTCCCCTGCTTGTGTTCCCTCTCTCGCTGTGTCTCTCTCTGTCAAATAAATAAATAAAAAATCTTTAAAAAATAAAAATAAATTAAAAAAAATTTTAAATGGAGGATTAGGTAGTAATAGGAAATCCAAAATTTCAAGTCATTAAACTGCCTTTATATTGAGTAAAGTAGATGCTTTTTAAATTAATAGTTTATGTTCAGGAGTGGGTGTGTGTGTGGGGGGGGGGTTGTTTTCAGCCAACACGTAGATTTGGATGTCTGCTTTGGGAATTGTTCCCTCGTTAATAATTAAATTCTAAATGGGCATTTTGAGAAGTGGTAGTAACCATCCACATTGTACGGTCTTGTAATTACTCAAGTGTAATTAGAGTATAGGAAAGTTTAGAAATAGGCAGAATGTTTCCTGTCAAATACTCTCTGTATCAGGACTTCTTGAAATGGGCATCATGAACCCTACCTAGATGGTTGTCATTGGATGAGATTCATGAAATTCATGAGTATTAATATAAAAATTAATAAGCCGGGTGGCTTAGTCGTTAAGCGTCTGCCTTCAGCTCAGCTCATGATCCCAGGGTCCTGGGATCGAGCCCCGCATTGGGCTCCCTGCTCGGCAGGAAGCCTGCTTCTCCCACTCCCCCTGCTTGTGTTCCCTCTCTCGCTGTGTCTCTCTGTCAAATAAATGAATAAAACCTTTAAAAAAAGATCTTTAGAAATTCATGCCTAAAATTATATACAAAGCTTTTGTATGTATGCATTTTTCTAAGGAGAGGGAGGGTCTATGACTCTCATCAGATTCTCAAAATAGTTTTGGAAACACAGTTAATCCAAAGCTTTACCTTATCACATGTACTTTTAACTCCTATTTAGAGATTCTGCTAAAGGGACAAGGTGTGGGCCAGCAATGGGGAAATCCCAAGGCTGGTCTGGCTGTGCCACTTCCTTGCATGGCAGCCTTGGGGAAATCCTTATAAGCTCTCTGGAGCTGCTTCTGGACCTCTCAACTATGAAAACAGGAGGATGCACTACCAAGACATCTCAAGAGAGTTTCCCTGAAACGGCGTAAAGAAGGAAAGGGCTACTTCACTTGGTGTTTTTCCATTGGATTTTCTTTTCTGTAAAAGAACTGTAACATTAATTTTGGTTAAAATTTACATCTAAGTGTTTACAGTTATTTATTTAGCAAATATTAATTGAGTGCCCATGATGTGACAATCACTAGCTGTGGACGGTCCACTCAGTCCTTTAAGACTTGACCATTACTGAGTAGTCCACCCCACCACTGCACATAATGCCAGGAAGTAAAGTGGACAGTAAAAGTATCAACAATGAAGAGAAAGGCACAGAGGACCAAAGAACAAGTGATTCATCGCTAAGTGGGTAGAATAAGTGTTGTGTAGGAGATCAAGCAGAAACAGTACTCCACTGATAGCCAGGCTAATTTGGCTGATCTGGCTGATCTGTTCTGTCAGGTGATGCCCACTTGCTCCTTTGCCTTCCAGAACTGCATGCTCAGTTAAGAGCATAGCTTTTTTTTCCCTAGAGGAAAATCTTTCTTTAAAGATGTGTAAGTAACTACATTCCCGCTCAGGATCTCTGAACCAGTTCTCACATGAATGGAGTCATAAACAAGCAAAAAGCAAGTAAACACAAATGCTTTTATGGAAAAGAAGGCACGTAATGAGTACTTTGGACTCAAGGATAATCTGACCATAATTCTCCTCATGCTCCAAGTTTTCAATGGAGGAAGTAAGATTTTATGCAGGCTTTGAATTACAGATGAAACACAAGACAAATTACTAGAAAGAAAACAGGTATTCAGCACTTAAGAAGATGGAAAGTATGACATAGATCATTTCATCATTCTGTGGACCATTAATTTCCCCCCTAATGTTAGTACTTTTAACTTTTATATTAATACTCAACTTTTCATATATATGTGAGTTATCTCTTGAATTAGACAGTCACCTCCTTGGGACCAAGGCACATATGTTATAGTTTTTGAATGTCATTTGAATGTCATTTGCCCCTACTAAATATTCAGTAAGTATTCTATGAATGAATAAATGGAAATTTCTCCTTAAAGCTTAAGATGGTGGAAAAGACTGATTTTATAAGGAAACGGAATAATCTCTTCTAACTCACCATAATTATCTCTATAATAGATTTCTTTCATGAAAAATAAAAGTATAAATGGAGATCTCAATTTGTTGCTGATAATTTGGAGTTGGGGACATAGAGATCTATATTAGGAGGGGGCTGTTCTCCAGTGTATGCGGATCAGGGGAGGGTAAGAAGATAATCTTATTCAATTGCCCATATTTGGAAATTGGCATAATTTGTGGCTCTTAAGAAAAAAGTAACAGTAGTAAAGAACAGTATATGGTACAAGTAAATGGGGTTTGATTTTCTCCAATACATGGTTCATGTAATTCTTCCTCCTGAACTCTCCCATGACTGTGTGTTTGGTGTACTGTGTATGTGCCATACCATTCTGGAATTTAAATTTGCACATGTGTAAACAAAACACATAGGGCAGCAAAATGTTTGGTGTGCACAGTATCTTCAAACTGTATCAAAAATGTACATACAAAGTCCTCTGGAATCATCTCCAAAGAGAGCTCCCACAATAAAAAACATGCCTATGTGGTAAAAGGAGCTAAACTTTTCTTTTTTTTTTAAGATTTTATTTGAGAGAGACAGATAGTGAGAGAGAGCATGGGCAGGGGGAGGGGCAGAGGGAGAGGGAGAAGCAGACCACCCACTGAGCAAGAGCCTGACATGGGGCTGGATCCCACCGACATGGGCTCAATCCCAGGACCCTGGGATCATGACCTGAGCAGAAGGCCAGATGCTTAACCGACTGAGACACCCAGGCACTCCGGAGCTAAACTTTTCATCACTGGCATGCTTAGAAAGATCTTACGGTTATTTAAGATATTCACTTTATACCATACATGAGAGTTCCTTAGACAAAACTGCCCCTGGATTCTTCTTTACTTTTGGTCATAAATCAAATATCCAAAGGCTGACTCATATATCATACCTTCATTTTCTCTAAGTCAATCACAACAAAAATCAAATTGCAGGGAAAACAAAGGTGGGAAATGGTAGATTACCTTTCACCCAGATTTCCCAGTGCATTTAGAGGTTGGACCATTTGATCATCTTAGCATGATGGGCCATCAACATGACTCTCCCTGCGAAGTGCGCTGAGATTGAGATGGGGGAGCCATTTTTTAGAAGGCTGTTCTTTCACATTATGATATATACAGAACAATAAACATGTCTCGGCTCTCAGGAAACCAGAGGGAATACCCTCCAATAGGCCACTTCTTATAGGAAATGCTATGTAAATAGCATGCGGGGATAAAATAAGAACAGTAGCTTTCTTATGTAAGAGGATTTTTTTTCTTAAGTATCTCTTGATTTTTCATCTCAGGGTCTCATAAGAAGCATGACCAACACAGTAGGCATTTCATATTTGTTGAATTTAACTCAGTGTTATAGATTCCATTTTCTTCTCAGTGTCAGTGAGAATAGTACCCTATGCTATATTGGGCTACTGCTCTCCAACTGAATATAAGCCTTTTTCTCACATATATTCCATTAAAGGAGGTTGAAACTGGTTTTTTTGTTTGTTTGTTTGCTTATTTGGTTATTGCCTTGTTTGTTTGGTTGGCTAGCTTGTTGCTGATCCTCTTGATCTTAGGACAGTAAGAGAAAGAAACAACATGGTACAAATCCCGATGTTTGAAGTCAGACAAGACTGGTTTAAGTCCTAACTCCTTCACTTTATTAGCCATCTAATTCCTCAAATCTAAGTCTCATTTTTCTAACTTATAAAATGGGACAGTAATCCCTACTGGCCAGGGTTGTTAGGAGGATTAGATGAGACAAATGGCGACTTAGCATAATGACAAGCCCACAGTAAGCATTAGGTATATCATTAATTTTGTTTATTATTATTACCTCATTAAGTCATAATTAGGATAAAACAAAATAATATATGTAAGTGCCTCTTGACAGACAACAAATGCTAATGCTTATGTTCTAGAAGAACATGATTTAATAGGCAGTATGAGCCATCTTCCCTACACACCCCAGGGAGTGTTCTTGCGTGATGGTTCTTCTGGCCACATGTTGCTATTAGAGCACAGACATAGGTCTAGCTCAGGTAGACCAACACTTCACAAATCTGTCACTCCGAATTAACTCAAAAAATGCTTCCCAGTGACCAGAAATCACAAGAAATAGAAATAAGCATCAGAATGTTCATATTTGCAATGAGAATGCTGGTAAACGCTACTACTTCGATGTGGCACTTTGGGATGTTGAAAGCCCTAAACGACTAGCCTCGGGAGATGCTGCCATGTAGCCATGAGCTATTTCCAGCCCTTCTTGCATTTCCTGGCTTTACCTGGATGGGATACGCGCAGATTTGTCATTCATACCATTCAGATAATTAGGGCCTGACCCATCTCCTGTGTCACATCCTCAAGTCTCTTCACATGACTCACCATTCAGCTGGAAAGCAGGAAGTGCTCCGTATGGGGGAGGAAGTCAAAAGGACGCCACACCTCAGGACAACACTGTTCTTACTCACACAGTGTATTATTCTCATCTACCAGGCAACACCCAAACACAGCCTGTTTTATCACACCAACAGAAAGGAAGATCAGGGCTATGAGTTTACGCTCATGTCTCACATCCGAGACATCATGTGACCAAGAGCTACAACCAAAAGGCTGTTCCACTGACCCCCCTACCCAGCTGACTTCTGGTGGTTCCAAAGCACCAAACCTCTAACCTCAAAGCACAGAGACCTAAGCCTTCTTCAGCTTATTCTGGCATAATCTCTTGGATTATTGAGTACTGGCACAGAACAGAACTAAATGTAGGTAGATAGAAGTGGGTGTGTTTTGCACATACTTATGCAAGCCTACATGTCTATACATGAGAAAGTTTTGGCACCCGAAGGAAGCCACTGTGAAATTTTTTGTCACCAAGATTGTTTGCTATTTATCAATTTGCATTTTTCAAAATAAGCTTGGCATCTACACTGAGATGTGACATCTTTAATTGCATGGAGAGTCTATTTCCGTTATAAATGGGTCAGGAGTTACCTTGCCTCCCACTTCTATTCAGAAGATTTGGAGTTGCTAGAAATATCACCTTCATTCAAGGTCAGGGAGAGTTTGGAAGAGTGATACTCAATTTCATCCTCTTTTCACCCTAGACTGACATTCCAATCTGGAAATGGAAACTTTAGAGGAATGAAAAACTGGCTAGCCTGAGCTAACTGAAGTACAGTATAAGATCATAAACTTATCAGGATGACACAGTCATTATGATAGAGGAAAACAAAATGTAGTATTTTACCTAAGACAAAATGGGAGAAGGAGATTATAATTTATAAAAATTTCTTCCAAAAATATATTTTTTTAAGTTAGAGGGGGAGGGGCAGAGGAAGAGGGAGAGAGAGAATCCTAAGTGGACTCCAAGCCCAGCATGGAGCCTGAGATCACGATCTGAGCCAAAATCAAAAGTCAGTCTCTTAACTGACTGCCACCCAAGTGCCCCCCAAAAATATTTTGATGTTTAAAGGAAGAATATTTCCCTTTATTGAAAACCAATCTTTAAGACATGCTTCTCATTTCTCAAAGAGGCTGAAAGATGTTTGGTTTTGACAAATAAACATCTTATCTATTTCCAAGGGGATTGCTGTGTATTAAGAGAGGTCTCCAAGCTTTTCCGGAAGAGGAGCTCACTAGCTCTGCTTTACTGTTTTCCAGCACTTTTCACCACCATTTTAGCTTGCCTTGCCAAATCAAGTTTTTAATTAAGAGTAGTTCTCTTCCTCTACCTTCATAACATGCACCCAAATGATAGACATTCCTATCAATCTCCTCCCCTGAGGTTTTTGGAGCTGCCTCTGCTATTTTCCATAAATGACTATATCCCATTTTTCTAGAACCAGTGACGAGCAATGCATTGGGTATGGGAATGATCAGATCCAGGCACGAAGGTGGAATTACTTCGTCTCTGCATCCAGGGTTCTTTAGCTCCAACCCTGTAAGATAGTCCCACTAAAAGTATCTGATCTGTAAAGAGAACAAGGGGCCATGTACTGAAACGGCTAAGCCATTGATCTGGCCAACAAAAACAGTGTGTGATATAATTTAAAAGGCATTCTTCCCTTTGGTTTCCCCCAAAGAGATAAGGATGAATCATTGCTGGGAACTGCATTTTGCAGTCAACAGACCTAGCAACCAACTAATTCAGGATTAACCTCCTGAAGTAGCGTACTTCCCTGAAGTAGCAAAAGGATAAAAACATTAAATGGATAAATTAAAATAATTTCCAAGGGAAATGATAGACAACAAAATGTCTTTTAAAAGTTTTGTTTTATAGTAATATATCCTTAGGGATGTGCAACTGGGGCATAGTTCAAGGGAAAGAGATTAGAAGAAAAAAATTAATGAATGAAATGTCTTGAGGAAAAAAAATCATAAAGCAAGTCAGAAATGTCTCTCTAGTCTTAAGTGCCTGGTCACAAAATGCATCTTGAACAAAAAACTTGGAAGATATTTTATTACATATGGTAAAAAGGAGGCACATTTAATTTACAAAGAGCTCTTATAATCTTATAAACTGCAGATACCAACCCAGTAGACTATTGGACAAAGGATATAAACTGGTCACTCACTCACAGACCAAAACAACAACAACAACAACAACAACAACAACAACACACCACAACTGCCAAGAAATATTTTTAAAGATGCTTAACCTCACTCATGATTAGGTAAACAAAATAATAATAGTAAGATACCAATTTTTTTCCTGGCAAAATTTTCAAAGTTTGAAATTACACATTGTTGAAATAAATACACAGTGAAGTACAAATTGGTGCCAACTTTCTAAGGTGTAATTGGAAAATATTCATCAACTTGTAAATTTCACAAAACGTCCATAGGTAAGGACTTACTCCATAAAAATACATTAAGATATATGTAGAAGAATGTCGACTGCAGCACTGTTTGCAAGAACAAAAACTAATGTAACTGTCCATGAACAGGGGAATAGGTTAAATAAACTATGGCAATCCAGCCAATGAAAAACTCTTAGCATAATGTGGCTAATCCGAATGCACTGAGACAGAAGGATGTCTAGGATCCACTAAATGGAAAAAAGCAAGATATAGATAGTATGAATGATGTAATCTCATTTGTGGAAGTATATAGGTTTAAATGTTTTTAATGCAAATACCATTATATAGTTATTGCTCGTAACGAAACACCCCAAAGCTTAGTGGCGTAAGACCATGACTGTTCATTATTTCTCATGATTCTGTGGGTTTCCTGAGCAGTTCTTCTGTCGGTATCACCTGGGCTTACTTAGGTGGCTGCAGCCAGCTGGGAGTTGGTTGGGATTGAATGGACTCACCTCTCTGGGCCGTCAACTGGTATGGCTGAAATGACTGGAATGACCACATGGTTCCTCCTCTCAGGTGTCTTCACACGACAGAGGAAGCGCTCCCCTTGGGCAAGATTAAAACTGCAAGGCCTCTGTAAGCTAACACTCAAAGTCAAACACAGTCATTCCCACTGCATTCTCGTGATGAAAGCATGTCTCAGGGCCAGTCTGGATTCAAGAGGAGGAAAGCAGACTCCACCTCTCGGTTGGAAAAACAAATTTTGCCGAATTTGTGACCATATTTAATCTACTACCTTATATATGTACATATCTACCTCTCTATAGCTCTATCCATCGGAAATGTTACTGAAAAAGCTATTGAAATAATTCCCCTTGGGAAAGGAGCTAGGAATGTGAGCGGCATTCAGTTAATGCATTTCTATACTCAGGGCTGGCTTCACAGGTGGGAGAACTGTGCAGTCACATAGGGCCCCATGCTCAAGGGCTCTGAGCCCTCGGTGTAATGCTCTGCTATCACAATCTTGAAATTCTTAGTGATTTTATCTTTGAGCTTGTGTTCTGTAAGTGAAGTGCAATGGAACAGTGGAACAGGTATGTGAGCAGAGACAGGCCATGTGCATGTCCACTGTTCCTTGACATCCCTTTCACACAGAGCATTCACGATGCCTCATGAGAACAGGATTCAGGTGCAACTGTGAAGCATGGGAGCTCAACACAACTCAATGCAAGTACACGGTGAGCATGTTACATCTTCCAGTGAGCAAGTCCAGGGGCTGACAGCCCCAGAGGCCCCATTTCCCATGCTAATCAGAGCTTGCTTTGAGCACAGAAAGAGGGCAGTGGTATTGACAAAGAAACTCTATCATATCCTTTCTTATTCATATTACTTCCCTGTATGAGCCAACCACTTACACAGAAAATAATGACATAAAGGGAAAAGAAAGCTAGGGCAACCCATAGTTCCTCTTCCTGAGTCCTGCCTTAGCGATCTGTCAGCTGCAGATCGAGAGTATGGGTAGAAGCTGTGTGCATCAAGAACTGAAATAAAAACAGTTGAATTAGTTTTGTGCATGGTTTCTACTGTTCCAGTAAGAATATAATACATGTACATGTACAAGCCAGGAAACAGAAACTGTATCACTTTGGTGATTCCACATACAAGTTAAATGTCCTTATATTTGCATTTAAAACTGGCATTGCACCATAGAAAGACAAACAGAAAATTTGCGCTAATAATTTAATTTTTTCTTTACTTAGAACATTAAAGAGCAAATAAGAAACATGATGAGTTGAGATAGAAAATGCAGAAGAAACGAAAAAGCTTTGTATTTTAGCACCATTAGTGACACTTTCTTCCTCTGGGGAGAATAAGGGATGTTACATTTTTATTTTGCACTGGGCACACAAATTACGTAGTCGACTTTGCACTGTTTGAACATGTATATACATGTCCTGCTTTTTTGCATTAAAAAATAGGTTTCTTTCTACCATACCTCACCCATTCTTTTATTTCACATTTAAGTTTTATGAGCTTTATGTTACTCCTGACATCAAGTCAACATAGATTTATTTAAAGAAAAAACTTATAAAAAATAATGATAAGACCCAGGGAACACAGCTGAAAGAAGACAGGTACCCCAAAGAAGAAACATTTTTATTAAAACAAAGGCAATATTTCATATTGTTATTGCTGCTCTCTCTCTCTCTTTTTTTTTTTTTTTTGTGGGCAAACATTCTCCCTGATTTATAGCACTGAAACCATCGTCAGCACAACGAAATTAAGCAAGAATAATATGTCAGATTAAAAAAAACCAAATCCAATTTTATGAACTCAATTCATGAGAGCTGCACTGTCAACATACATATTTATTCTCTCAAGGGCCATGGATGCAAGGTCATCTACACCACAAGGGATGCCTGCCTTGATTGGTACATATACATCAACTCAGGAAATGTAAAAGATATGTAGAGGTTATTTACAGGGAGAACTTCTTGGAAAATTAATGCCAAAAGAATTTTCCATGTTTTATTTACTAGCATGGTATCAATGTGATATACCATAGCTATGATGATTAAACACCTCTATTCAAATTGAGGGAGGTATTACCTCTTTATTTACCTCTTATACTTTCAATATTACTAATCATGTATATTACTTTGAATTTTCAACACACTTACTGGTTTGTAATAACTAAAAATTAAAACGAATTATACTAAAAAGACTCCTACAAGCTTGGTTAGAGTTTTCTATTTGAAACACAGTCACATTTTGCAATAACGTTTTCGGATTTACAATACCACACCATGCCGACAGGAGATTCAAGTTGTTGGAATTTAAATAAATAGTAAAGGAAAAGGAAAAAGTAACCTAAATTTGTCAATTTGTGTGAAGATTGTGATTCAAAATGTCTTGATATTTTTAGAAATTTTAAAACTTTTTTTTTTTTTTTCTTTCTCAAGAGGTTGAGAAAAAGAATCAAATGTAAGCTTTGGAAGTCCTGCCCAATAACCAACTAAAGAGAATATTGTGCATAAAATATTCTACCAGTAACGGTGGGTTGCTTCTGGCAAGGGGCCTGGTGGTTAGGGCAGGGGTAAGAGAAAAGCACGTTTTTCATTATATATATTCTGTTGTACTTTTTTAAAAATTTAAATTCAATTAGCCAATTTAGTTACCATGTGTATGCATTACCTAGTCTCAATAAACTAAATTTCTTTAAATAAAAAACAAAGACAATTATTGTTCTGCATGATGGGCCATGTTACTATAGCTAATTTTTAGAAGTACCAATTGTCTAAAGGTGTCCAGTTAGCAGTGTGGGCATTATTCTATGTGGGTGGTTTGGGGAGAGAGGTATGGAATTGAAAATACAAAACCACACTTCCATGAAAACTTGTTATTGAAGTTCAATCGTTTTGGAACTGGATACAAAATACTCAGATGTGCTCTATTTAGAGGAGCAATGGATCCATGAATTAGAAATATTTATTTTAAAACAGGCTTTGGTAGAACCTCTTACTGCAAAGCATTTCTGTTTCGAGGCTGGAACTTGGCATTTTTCCTAATGATTTCTTTTCACTACAAGAAGAATTTCTGGATACCAATGTCTCAGCCTGAAAGCCACAATGAAAATTATCCACCATCTCCATTCTCACATCACAAATTCTGTAAAGGTTTTTTCAGAGTAAATGTTCAGTATTCTCCCACATAAAGCGGGGACAGACTATATGGTCTGATCTGTATCCTGATTCTATAGAAAATGGTCCTTAATCATTTGGTGGGGGGCAATGGGACCCTTTCAGATTAGGATGAAAGCTATGGACTCTCTTTTCAGAAAACCCACACACATAAAAATTATCAGAGGTTGGCAGGTTTCTCAGTAGCTGATCTGTGAACTCCCCAGAGCTCATGAAATCTGGATTAGAGTCACCTGTTGTGGACCAGTCCTCTTTTCTGACACTACACATAAACTCATCTGACAATGGACCAAATAAGATATCCTATTACTACAGGGAAAAATGTTAACATTTGGGTCTAATCTTGAATTCTTCCTAAATAAAAAAAAAGGGGGGGAGTGCTCTTTTTATTTCAAAAGCTCCCAAAACTGAATTCTGGATACTTAAAATATATTCTTGAGACTAAGCTGGTAATAACTTATGACTAAAGAACTAATATATGTGAAAAGGTAAGAATGACTTCTGGCTTTTAGTTTGTGGTCAATACAGTTCACCTTTATTGTTAGTTATTATTCATGCAGAGACCCATCACGTGAATGTAAAGTCCAAATGACCACAATGATTCTCAATCAGATCTGGTCTTAGATCATGTCATGGATTACCACAAATGGGATACTGTAGGGAGCTCACTTTCCTTCTCTATCGGATCGGAGAAGACCCTGCCAAGCCCCACAGGAACAGAGAGATTAAAAAGAGTAACCCAGAGTGCTCTGTGCCTTCTGTGACCCAAGGACCCAGGCCTAATGGCTACTAGGAACCCTGACTGCACCAGCATCAGCACAGCCTCCACCGAAAGCCCCAAGTGATAAAGACCTACAAGGCCTCCAAATCTGGGAGAAACCAAATGGATTCCCAGAGTGTGTCTATTAACGGTCCTTAGTTTCCTCTGGTTTTGAAGCCGCATTCTGCCTCTTGCTTGGGGCTCTCTCAGCCCCAGAACCTCTCAGCTTCCAGGTTTTTCAGTCTGTTTAGAGGAACAGCGGTGCTCCGGGCCTCCATTTTCCCTGAATCTCAGCAATCCCAGGTGTTAGACTTCCTATCCCCATCCCCTCACCTGATCTCAACCTGTCTTATAGTCATGTTCTTTTTCATCATCTGGACCCTCATCTCCTCAGAAGGCAACCAGCCTCTTCTTGGCCTTTCATTCACAGACAGATCTGGTAACACCTATGTGAAGGGGCTGCCATCATTCATCCCTGGTGTTATTCACCTGATCAGGAGGAGACCGGGAGATATTAGGGGAGACAGCAGTTGGGCTGGATCTTGGGCCAGGTAGAGAAAGGAGGTAAAGGGACCCTAACACTTTTGGGCTTCTTACGTGTTTTTTTTTTTTTTTTTTAAGATTTTATTTATTTATTTGAGAGAGAAAGAATGAGAGAGAGCACATGAGAGGGGGAAGGGTCAGAGCGAGAAGCAGACTCCCTGCCGAGCAGGGAGTCCGATGCGGGACTCAATCCAGGGACTCCAGGATCATGACCTGAGCCGAAGGCAGTCGCTTAACCAACTGAGCCACCCAGGCGACCCTTACGTGTTTTTGCTCCAGGGAGCAAGTAGGTATGGTGCTAGTGTCCAGAAGACCTGGGGGGAGAGGGGCTCCGGGGAGGGGAAAGGAGATAAAAATCCTGCACTGTCCCCGGGAAAGGCTAGGCGGCTCTGACAGGCTCTTCTTTCCATGAAGAACTTGAGGAGGCAAGCTTGCCCTGGAACTGGAGGGTTGTTATGACCCCTCCTCCATGTTCCACCACAACAGACATGTTCCCACGGTAGCACTTGAATCCTCTGCTTGTGTCTGGTCACATCTTTCTGTCAGTCACCTTCCTGTCAGCCTTAGGAGGACAAGACACACAAGGGGACTTTCTCTGGAAACTGTTCTGACTCTCCCTGGCAGTTACCATCTCCTCCTCCCACTTCCAGCCCCGGCAAGCACCTCCGCAATAGCGCTTATCACCCGCTTTTAAAATTTATTTTCACGTATTTATCTCCAATCGACTGTGAGCTCCTTGAGGGCTACACGCTGTTCGCATCTGTGTGCCCAGTGTCTAGCATAGCACCTGGCATTTCGCGAATGCCCGACTAGTGTTTGCTGACAGGATTTAGGTTGAGAAAAATAGTTGGATAAATTAATAGAGGCAATATGGCTGGAAAAGGATGTATGGGCACATTTAGGAAGCTTTGGATGCCAACATAGAGAGTCTGAACATTATCCTTGGGCAGCAGAGACAGCAGCACTAGGCGTCCGAGCAGGCACCCGTGTACCCGAACTCCTCCATCGTTCGTATCTATCCGTCTCTACCCTCTGCACCTTTTCTCGGTGCTTCCTGGGGCTAAGGGATTGCTGGCATTATACCATTTCTTCCTCCCAACCACTTGTGATAAGATTATTGTTAACCTCCTTTTACAAATGAGGAAACGGGTTTAGGCAGTAAAGTAACTTGCCTGAGGACACAGAACTGGGCCAGACTGTCATCCTGATCTGGCTGATTCCAATCCCTGGTCTTTAAAAACCACGCCGCCTCCCTTAACACTGGCTAGATGTGAGAAGAGAAAAGGGAGGTCACAGTGATGGTGGGATGGAATGGATGAGGAAGAGATAAACACACAATTGATTATAAAAGGAGGCTGGCTAGGGGGACGCCTGGGTGGCTCAGTCGGTTGAGCGACTGCCTTCGGCTCGGATCATGATCCCAGGGTCCTGGGATCGAGTCCCGCATCGGGCTCCCTGCTCCGCGGGGAGCCTGCTTCTCCCTCTGCCTCTGTCTCTCATGAATAAATAAATAAAATCTTTAAAAAAAAAAAAAAAAGGAGGCTGGCTAGAACAGGGAGAAGCAGGAAGAAAGAAATCAACCTAAAATATTCAAGTAAACTTGGTATTTCCTACTAGTCTTTTTTCAATGTTTCTGAATGTTTAAAAGTTTGAATATAAAGTTGGATGGAAAAAAAGATAAGTCTGACATTTCAGACCTAAATGAAGTCTGGAGAAGGGGCTAGGATGAGGGAGAAGAAAGTATAAAGCCACAGGCAGAAAGCAAGAAAGAGAATTTCAGGAAGATGGAATGCCAACTCTACTAAAACTTCTCTAAAAATTTCTTAACCATGTCAGGACTCATAATAGTTTAGACTATTATGCACATGCTTGCAATTATTATTATCAGGAAGTCATGCAACGATTTTAATTTATTAATTTTCATTTATTAATTATCACCTCATTAAATATGCCATCTGCTATGTATGACAAAACCTTTGGTTATAATTAAGGAACGAAAATGTCGATGGACATAGTGTGATCTGCAATACAGTTTTCAGAGAAGTAGAACACTAACTTTTTTTTTTTTAAAGATTTTATTTATTTATTTGACAGAGAGAGACACAGCGAGAGAGGGAACACAAGCAGGGGGAGTGGGAGAGGGGGAAGCAGGCTCCCGCTGAGGGGGCAGCCCGATGCGGGGCTCGATCCCAGGACCCTGGGATCATGACCTGAGCCAAAGGCAGACACTTAACGACTGAGCCACTCAGGCGCCCCAGAACACTAACATTTTTAAAGCTATCTTAAAACTTGTAACTTTTCAGTAAGTACTTTATACAGTGTTGTTCACAAAGTTGTATATGTTCCTGAGTAGGTGGATCTTTTTTCTTTTTAAAGATTTATTTATTTGAGAGGGGGGAGGGGCAGAAGGAGAGGGAGAGAGAAACTCAAGTGGTTTTCATGCTCAGTGTGGAGCCTGATGTGGGGAAGGATCTCACGACCCTGAGATCATGACCTGAGCCGAAATCAAGAGTCAGACACTTAACCAACGGAGCCACCCAGGCACCCTGACTAGGTAGATCTTTTATTAAATGCCATATCTGATCATTTTACTACATTTTCCCTTTTCCAAGTTCTGTTATGCTTTTAACAGGGATTAGATACAATGTAAGTTTTTATAGAGAGGTTTTTTTCCTTTTTCAGTATATTTGTACTAGGCAATTCTATGAATTTAAGCAAAGTGAAGCATAGGCAAAAATGCCCCCCAAACAAATAAAGTAAAACCCTCAACAAATAGCAAAGACCTAAAAATGAAAAGCCATTTTCATTAACACTTATTGCTAAGAGCTGTGCTTGCCCCAGAACTATTAAAGAGGTAGATATAATTCTGGACAGGGAAGAAAAGAAAACAAACAGTTACAGATGCTCAAAAAATAGGACTCACTTGGGGTGCCTGGGTGGCTCAGTCAGTTAAGCATCTGATTCTTGGTTTCGGCTCAGGTCATGATCTTAGGGTCATGAGATTGAGCCCCAAGTCGAGCTCCATGCTCAGCAGGGGGAGTTGTCTTGAGATTCTTTCCTTCTCCCTCTGCCTCCCCCCCCTGCAATAAATAAATAAATAGAATAGAAATAAAAAAGAGGACTCATTTCACTAACTTCAGAAGGTATCCCAGTAACACTCATGTTTCACTCAGACTCAAAGCTTAGAGCAGTGTTCGGGGAGTGGGGAGGGGGCGGGTAGGGTAGTGGGATCTAAGGGCTGGAGGGTTCCACCATCAAATCACAGGGATCTTCACAGAAACTGAAGCAGAAGAGCAGTGGAAGGGACACAGTTCATGGTACAAATGTGCAGAAAAGAAATCTTAAGAAAATTTTCTTACAGTTGCTAAAATAAGGTTATAAGAGATAGGTTATGATATAGATGTTATAAGAAACAATTGGAGCGGGGCACCTGGGTGGCTCAGTCGTTAAGCATCTGCCTTTGGCTCAGGTCATGATCCCAGGGTCCTGGGGTTGAGCTCCGCATCGGGCTCCCTGCTCCGCGGGAAGCCTGCTTCTCCCTCTCCCACTCCCCCTGCTTGTGTTCCTTCTCTCGCTATCTCTCTCTGTCAAATAAATAAATCTTTAAAAAAAGAGAAACAATTGGAGCCAATATATGAATTTGTAAGAGCATTTATAAATGTTTTGAAGCAGAAGAGAGAAGCAATAAAAAAAGTTTTTAAAACTCATTCAATTCATGCAGACAGCACCACTGACTAAAACACTATTATTGCCTATATCACGTGATTTTTCAAATCATCTAAAAATGAATAACGTCTTTATAAAACAAATTAAAAAAATTTTAAGCCACAAAATAGCCTTTTTGTTGGCGATTTAATGGATTTAGAATTTATGTACTTTAAATTCATGAAAAATGAAAAGTCAAAAGACCAAGATAAAATATTTGCAGGAATTACAACAAAGGGTTAATGTCTTGGCCAAATAAAGCATTCATATAAACTGATAAATAAATGCCAATGTATGGATGAGTAACATGGTTGCTGAAAGAGGAAATATAATCAGAAAAGAAATGTATAAGAAAATCTCAACCATCCCAGCAGTAGTCAAAGAAACACAATGACAATAAAGTGTCTATTATAATGGAGGAAAATATGTAATGGTCATGCTGGCCATGGCTGGATATAATAGGCATGCTCAACTACTCCTGGTGGCAGAATAAAAGCTACTGAAAATAAATGTGGTCATATTTATCAAGAGACATAAATGTCTTCATACCCTTCAACTTAGTATTCTTTTTCTGGGAATTTATCTTAGAGAAGTGATTCTCAAAGTATAGTCCAGGGACAGGTCAGGGATCTCAACATTCTCAGGGGGCCCATGAGCTCAAAACTCTCTTCAAAATAGTGCTATCTTATTTGCCTTTTTCACTCTCATTCTCTCACAAAGGTACAGTGTGGAATTTTCCAGGAGCTACATGATGTGTAACGACACGATTGTTCTGACAGATAAGAGAATGTGTGCTTGTAGGATGGTGGAATTGGGGGGGGGTGGATTTTGCACTTGATTCTCACACTTTCAATAACCAGACCACACAGGCAACCTCTAAACACAAACCCTCAAACAAAAAACACCACTCACTGTATCTCTAACGTACTGATTGCCATTATTACTTAAATCTGGCAGGAACCCCAATTTGGAAGTAGAATGTCTATATGAGAGAAGGAAAAATTACACTAGGAGATTTAACACAAACAAGGAATAAACATATTGTTCAATCATAGAGCCTTAGCACAGAAAAAAATGCCAGGCAGGTAAATGCAGAAGCAGATGCAAAGGGGCACAGTGCCCATTTAGCAAAGCCCACTGCTGGAAGACAGAGGTTCTTAGCCCTGGCTGCCCAGCCGGCCCCTCTGGCGAGCTTGAAGAAGCCACTGATGCCCAGGGCCCCTCTTCTAGAGATTCTGGTTTCAGAGTTCTAGGGAGAGCCCACACATGGGAATTTTTAACTAGCTTTCCAGGTAATTCTAATGTGGAACTAGTTTTAAGAATGACAACTGTAAATGATGAAAGATATCAAAAAGTTCTTGCCTTTCCAATGATATCATTTGATACAGTATGAACTGTTGTCTATACTTTATATTTTCCATTCACATAATTTGTGGCTTTGCCTTCTTGAATTTGCAAACCAAAAGGGAAGGAGAGGGGCACTAAATTTTCCAATTCATAAGGCACCTCAGTTATCAATCAACATTAACTTGGAGCACTCCTGACAGCAAGGCAGGATTTAAGTAAAGGTATCTTTACATTTACAAATAGGTGGCCCAGGAGCTGGAGAGCTTTCCAAAAAGTGATCTAGCAAAGGTGGGTTAAACCAGGAATAGATCAGAATTTCAGGCCAAACCACCTGACCACATCAATAACCTTTAGAAGGTCTGTCTTGCATTTAAGGTTTGGGCCAGACAGCTCAGAACACTGGGGTTAGTAAGATCAACGACAGGCAAACCTGCAGGAATTCGGAGAGGCTGACTTTGTGACAGGATTTCCTGCTGCTCCTTCCTCGGTGTCAGACACCCTGCCCCAGTGACTGGGCTCTAACCTCTCCGCAGCAGCCTGGAGACTATGCAGGAGTGGAATTCGGCCCAATGAGAACAGAAAAGTCCCATGACCACAGGGCTTCCTACACATAAAGAGCTTAACAATATCCCCCAGTCCATACCACGAGTTCCTTCTGAGTCTCAAGTTCTTAAAGTTTTCCCAGCTAGAACTGCCTTTGCCCGCGGGACCCATTAAACCTCAGAGCGGATTTCTCCAGATGATGACTGAACAACAAACAAAATACAAAGCCAGGCATTTGGGAATGCAACACATGACACCCTCAGAAGGCAGGCCGACCCCTATCCAAGCCTGCCCAGGCGCCTATCACAGGAGGAGAAGACAGAACACAGCACAATAGGAGTGAAGAAGGCCTGCCTCTTCTGTGCGGTCAGCCCCTTGGGACACGACAGCCTCAAATGCTATAATTTGGTTAACTGACCCCAATCCTTTAGGGATGCTGAAAAACGGCCCTGTTAGCCACAGAAGAATTCAGAACCCGATTTCTTTGTCTTCGTTCAAGATGATACTCTGGATGGAAATGAATCTCTCTCTGCCCTCCCCCGGATGTCCTCCGGCACACTGGATCTTCCTTAGAGTACTTTCCAGTTTGTCTTACATTAGGGTGATTTGTATTTATGCCTGTCTTTCTTCTCCACTAGATGGTAAACCAGAAGGACAGACATGATACATCTTGCACCTCCGCGTGGTGGGAACGAAGTGTATGTTTGTTGAATACGACAGGAGTTTCTAAAAGATGAAATTTTCATAAGTGGCATCAATTAACATGGAGTTGAGAAGCTCCTTAGCAGCCACACAGAGTGGTAGGTTCGCTGGGAGAGTAATGAGGGCCACTGCAAGATAAAAGTACAGGGGGGTGGGTGGTGGGAGGCAGTGAGGGGTCAAAGGTGACTGGCAAATGCACCGCCATGCGAGACATTTCAGAACCTCTGCTAACAACAGCTTCTACAAGATCCTAGTATCCGGTGCACACTCCTGAAATGAACACCCAGAAGAGCACCAGTTAGGAAGCGATGACTACTGCTTACAGCATGGGGCCAACAGGCCTACCCGCAGCATCTGGACATCGCTGGCACCTGCCAGCCAAGCCTTGATCTGCTCAGACCCCCTGATCATCTTCTGAGAAGTAGTGAAATCATAGCTTGTGGAGCTGGTATGACTTCAAGTCATCAATAATGTAACAGAGCTCCCATAAACACTAAGGAATTCATATAGTCAGAGCTGCAGGCAAGATACCCACTGAGCGTCCAGGGGATGAAATACCATCACTTCCGATCTGTTTCCTCATCCCAAATTCATTTTTAATATGTGCCATTCAAATATGTCATCAGATAAATACATACATTTAATATTAATGTGATAAGTGTAACTGACTAGTTATGAACAACTATCTCTGTTTATATAGAAACACACTTAAGATCATCAGGCTAAACAAACATACCCTTCACAGTCAGAAAAAGATGAGCTGCCATTCCTCCCTCCACACACACGCATCACAAATAAAGAGGAAATCAAATTATGTCAGTCCCGTTGTACATATTTAGGTCTGGTGGAACATAATCAGAAAAGCCAGAGATGTTTCACAGTATAATTCCTCAAACCAAAATGCAAACTGCGACGTACAACATTTCCCCACCAAAGAATAAAAAAAGAACCATTCTGACCTTGTAGGGCATATGTCCTTCTTTTCCTGTCTCTCAAAGTTCCCGAATATCCAGTGAATATCTGTCCTTTATTTGGACAGCAAAATACACCTTCATCGCCGATAATTCCTTGTTTGTATCTATCAGTGTTAAAAGGATCTCAGTCCAGTGCTGGTGGTTCTCCAGAAAAGCTCAGGCAGCCAAAGGCAATAGGAAAAGACTTCCTATATACATACACATATATTTAACTTAGTTACCTCCTAATAACTTCACTCCCTTCCTTTCTGGATTTGAGGACAGAGGAGTGAGACCCTGGAGCAGACATAAGGTCCAAGTCATCAGAGCAGGCTTCCGCTTGGTTTAAAAGAATCACAACTGCGAGGAGAGTCAAGAGAACCAGCCAACAGGATGTGTGTGGCTGGAGTTCCTGGCATGAAATCTTGGCTTTCATGTTTATTTTTGGATGTATTTTTCTTAGCCTTTTGATGCAAATTTCTGGCCTGGGAAGTAACCCTATGGTATAAGCTCCAAAGTTGCCAAAAGTAAGCACAGACTTCTGACTTGGGAGAAAGCACGTCCCTTGGCTTTTAGGTTCCAGCCAGTCCTCAGATGAGAGCGTGGGTCCCTGTGCACTAACAGGCAGGCAAGGGGCTGCCTGTCTGAGGATGGGTCATACAGTCCTGCCTCACTGCCCAGGGCCACTAAAACATTTACCTGAGATACCAGCCCACCTTGGAAGCCTCCCATTAAAGTAAGAGCGAAACAATTTGAAATTGTGTGCATGCTAAATAGAGTAATAAAACCACCCAAAGGACTTTGGAGATTTTTATGTTCTGATATTACGTTTTAAGTATTTGGCTTTAATTTTTCTGACAGCCCGAGACAGACAGGAACATCAAGTCTATTCAAGCAGGAGCAGATGCCTCTGAGAAGTATATTATTCTAATAAGGATTTTAAAGCGCATCAACAAAGACTAAGCTGCTGTTATTTCAATACTTCCTATTCTCACAGTGACTTGAGAGATTATTAATGGAAAAGAACTTTTTATCCCTGCATAGTCCAAGAAAAGGCAGTGAATGGAAATAATTAAAAAGCTTTTCAGTCCCACAACTGCCAAGATATCTGGTAGAATCAAGAAATAAAACACTCTGAAAATCAGAGAGTAGAGATAGATGTAAAAATATTTCTGCAACAATATTCATACTCTTAGAAATATTCCTGTTTTGGGGCACCGGGGTGGCTCAGTCGGTTAAGCATCTGCCTTCGGCTCAGGTCATGATCCCAGGGTCCTGGGATGGAGCCCCATATCGGGCTCCCTGCTCAGCGGGAAGCCTGCTTCTCCCTCTGCCACTCCCCCTGCTTGTGTTCCCTCTCTCACTGTGTCTCTCTGTCTCAAATAAATAAATAATCTAAAAAAAAAAAAAAGAAATATTCCTGTTTACAAATTGCATTCTTTTGCTAAGACAGAACATGCACTTATTTCCTCATTTTACCATTCAGTTTTATATCCCATAAAGCATGAAATAGATTTTTGGTCACTTACTGATATTTACTGAGGCCACAGACACATTTGGGGAATAAACTCTCCTGTATCAATCATTACGTCTGAGCAATGGTTCTCTGTGACATGGGATCCCCTGGTTAGAATAAAATCACAATGTATGCCAAGAAGTTTCTGGGTAACAATTACAGCTAAGAAATCACTTTTATTTATTTATTTTTTTTTAAAAGATTTTATTTATTTATTTGAGAGAGAGAGTGAGAGAGAGAAAGAGCACAAGAGGGGGGAGCGGGAGAGGGAGGAGCAGACTCCCCGCCGAGCAGGGAGCCCGATGCGGGACTCGATCCCGGGACTCCAGGATCATGACCCGAGCCGAAGGCAGTCGCTTAAACCAACTGAGCCACCCAGGCGCCCCAAGAAATCACTTTTATTATGGAATGGGTCAGACTATAAATTTAAAATATTGCTTTTTTTTAGGCTCTGTAGTTTTATTGCTATCTTTAAATTTCGAATGATTTATTCATAAATACGTATTATTATTTTGAACATGCTCAAACATGGCTCACAAGGAAGGAAAGCTTTTGGCCAGATGATGTTCATGCAATTGAAACACAGCTAAGCAGATGGTAGACCACTATTTCAAGGACCTCTTAGTAGTGTCTCTTATGAATTTGATCGAGAGTGCCTCTTGAATCTACTTCTCTGAATACACTGGACTCACCTCATCATTCAATTTCATGTATTTGGAATAGTCGATGTACAGATGTCAAAAGATGCTGCAAAGCTGAAAGCATCTTCATACAGACACGAGTTAGATAGAAAGTCAACAAGAAAAGCAAAAAAACCCCTTGTTGTAGTCATTTGTAACTACTGGAAACCTTATCCTACATGTGCTGCGAAGAAATTCACGGATTTGGACAGTAAATCAGTTCTTTATTTAGTCCAAGAGCCACCAGCAGTCATAAATACCCACAATCTTGGATCAAATATTAATAACTGGCTTAAAACTCGCAAGCCTACTTTTCACTACTCGGCCATTTAACTTTCTCACTGAGGGTATGCAATGCACCTAGTGCCAAAGAGTTGAACTTACGGCTGTCTCAAGAACCAAACATGGTGGGGGCGCCTGGGTGGCTCAGTCAGTTAAATGTCTGCCTTCAGCTCAGGTCATGATCCCAGGGTCCTGGGATGGAGTTCCGCGTTAGGCTCCCTGCTTCTCCCTCTGTCTCTCCCCCTGCTTGTGCTCTCTCTTTCTCTGTCAAATAACTAACTAACTAAATAAAAATCTTAAAAAAAAAAAAAAAAAAAAAGAATTAAAAAAAAGAACTAAACATGGTATTCCAAGACTTTTCAATCCATTTTCTTCCAAATGAAATTCAGAAACAGAACTATCTCCTGTCTCCTCTCCTCTTCTTTCTCTCTCCATCCCCCAAATGCTACTGAAAAATGAGATGTTTTATACCCTGGTTCATATATTTTATTAAGTTTTAATACCACAGAGGCGTAAGAAGGGGGATGCATTATTGACCAACTCTGAATAAATTTACCATAATTCACTTATGTTAAGAAAACATGACTTTGTTTTAAGATGGAGCAACCCAATGCTCTCAAATCTGACCATAAATTAGCAACTGAAACAAAGCTGCTACCTCAGTTACATCTTGGGGAATACTTTCTCTGATGTATTTGTAGAGGCTATTGAATAATGCTTCTGGTTACATTTATGGGAATAACTTTTTTAAATACACTGGGTGCTACCAATTTAACTTACAACATAATAGACAATATAAAGCAAGAGGTATCTGGGATGAAATTGAATAGGATTTCAAAATCTCACATGTAGTTCTCTGAGTATGTTCTCTTCCTGCAGAGAGCCGATGAAACTTGCCTTTGGTCAGGAAAGGAAGCAGGATTCCCTAGCTTTGTGTTGACATTAAAGTCCCAAGTGGAAGATTTAAAATAGACTATTTGCTCAGCCTGTTAAAGAGCTACTTTTAGACTGTGCTACCTGACAGGGGCTACAGATCTTAATTTTTAGAGTTAGAAGAAGTAACTCAGAATTCCGGCCCTCGTGTTTTCTCTTTCGGCCCCTTTAAGTGACAACAGGGCACAGATAAGGAGACAAAGCTAAACAAGAGGGTGCTTGATATACAGTGGACCCACCATAACATTCTTCAAAAGTAAGTAGTCAAATGAGATGAACATGCAAATTTAGATGCTTGATTCAGGTTATCTAATTTTTACTATTTCTAACCTATAGCCCAACACTGAGCTCCTTACCTTGCCAACAAGAGACGCATTATCCAGCTTACCTTTCTGCTGCTTTCTTCCCACTATCTCACAGTTCAGTAAGGCTCCTACCTGAGCCTTTCCTGACATAATCCTTTCCTTCTAATGTTTGGCAGGCAGATCTAACTTAGGTTTCAGGGGACAGTGCAGGCTTGAATTTTAATTTTGCTAATGAGTATTATTTACTAGTGTAATAAATGGCTGAGTCATAAACTCTATTATCTGACATAATCAAGGAACAGGTATTCTGAATATCAGATATTTTGCTAGCAGATCAGTGTTATATATGTCATCAATGGACCACTCATTCAAATAGAAATAAAATCTATTTAATGATAATGATATATCATACTCTGAAATAATATTATGACTTGGTAGGTTATTTTCTGTATTCTCCAAGTAGAACAGAAGCCTTTGCTGGAGAGCAGGAACTCGGCCAAACTTATTTGCTGCTACGTCCACACCTGACACACAGGAGATACTCAATGAATATTTGTTGAAAAACGAATGGTAGAATAAACTTAAGTCAATCTTTTTTATTTAGAAGGTAATTTAGAATTTTACGAGGTCTTAGGATTATCACGTAGTGTAGGTGCACAATTGTGCCCATTAATAAAGTTCTGACTCACAGAGATTGCTAGATAATGGAGTTTCTTGCATTTTCATTTTAGCCAGTTAAAATGTTGACTGAGCATGTAGTTTGCACTCTGTACTTAGTTCCATGAACAGGCGAATAAAATGAAGTATCTGACTAATCTCTTACTCACTGTGAGGTTCAGTCCTCCACCTGTAAAATAAGAAGTCAGACAAAAACTCTGTTCCTTCTTTTCAGCTCACTTAAGTCACTGACAGGGGAGATCAGAAGTCTGCTCTGAGGTCACAGATGAAGGGTTGGACCCACCAAGCTGGAGAACCACATGACAAGGTTTGGGATACCAAAGACCACCCTCAATATCAATACCCCCATTTAGTAATTTTCCTTTAAGGGAAATATCTGTGGAAAAGAGCCCTAAAATGTACTCAAATGCAATCAAACGACAGGATCATACTAATCAAACTAACGCATCACCCATAGGAAAGCATCTAGATGTGATGAGCCTCCTGATGTACTCAGTATCACCTTTGACCTTTTCTTGCCAAAAAATGTTTGATTTGATCTCATCAAGCTTTTAGCTTTAACTTCCATTTATAGGAAGCCCTGGGGTAGGGGTACAAAAAGATACCATGAGAAAACAATCAAACAAATCTTGAATTTGGGAGAAACTGACCTGGCCTTTTTAACAAGTCAATGTCATGGGGAGAAAGAGAGAGACAGAGAGGGGTAAGGAGGGAGGGACGGAGAGAGAGAGAGGGAAGGAGAGAGAGGTGGAGAGAGAGAGACAGACTGACTGAGCTATAACAACCAAATGTAATACGTGGTTCTTTATTTGAACCTGGTTTGAAATAAAACAGATTTAAAAGATAGTTACTGAATAAATATTTATTTATTTATGGGTATTTATGGGGAAGTTTGAACTGTGGACTCGGTATTAGATATTAGGGTATTATCTTTAGTTTTGTTAAGTGAAATAATGGTATTATGGGTAGGTAGCAGGGTATTCTAACTTTTTGGAGATTATGCTGAATATTTACGATGAAATGTCATAATGTCTGTCATTGACCTTGAAGTGGTTCAGCAAAAAAAAACCAAAGATGAAACAAATATGGCTATATGTTAGCAATTGCCAAAGTAAGTGGGGATGTTTGGGTGTTCATTGTATTACCCTTTTGGATTTTCTGTATGTTTGACAATTTTTCTAATAACAAATTTTTAAAAAATGTTCACAGGTAGCAACTTCTCAGGAACTTCCTTCATAGTACTGAGGGCTCCTAATTAAAATAAAAGTTTAAATATTTCCACAAACCATCCTCAACGAGCAACTTGAAAAAGTCATAACAGACAAAAGCAGTTATAATGACATACATCACAGGTGGAAATCATTTTTGTTCTTAAACCAGTTTTCCAAATTTTCTTTTTTGGAAAAGACTTTTTCAGTTTACCTTTTAAACATGAAAGATCCAAAAAAAAAAAAAAAAGACTTATTTGCCTCAAGCTTGGTCCCTTTTAATTGACAGAAAACCTCTCCGTACACACCTCATGCAAACCTACTTTGGCTTTGCCTTCCTAAAACTAGCTTTTGTCTCTGAACTTTACAGAGCAGTTGGAGCTCTTTAATATTTTCTAAGAGGAACATTTCAAACAAGCAACCCCGCAATTTATTCACTACTGCCAAGAATAAAAGTAACAGGTTTCACCACCAAGGCCTTCCAAGGCTTTGCAGGACTTTTAAGGCAAAGCATCACTCATTCACCTGCAGGTTTGCTCCCTTAATGCATCTGTCATTTGTTTGGCTCTGGAGGAAACTATTTGATTACATAAAATTCTTTTTAGATCAAGTTTAAAATCTTAGCCACACCGGGACAAGTTGCAAAGCCTGCCAGCTCGATGGGTTAACACTTGGACATACTGAGCCAAGGACAAAGATAAGGAACAACCACAGGTTAAAATCAGAAGCTTCCAGAACTGAAAAGGAATGAGTGTGAAAGATGCAAGGCTTAGCTGGGCCTTTCTAAGTGCTCCACTTGCCATTACTGCATATAAGATGATTCATTCCCCCTACTTCTTGTAAATGAGTGCAGTACCCTAAGGGGCGCTGGTAAGCAGCGGTAAATGCAAACGCCACCAGCACCCGTTGCATCCATCCACTGCTGTGCCACCTATGCATTTTGAGGTTGGCAAGTAACCAAACATCTCTATGTCCCTCATTTCCATACCTTATTACAGGGCCCATCATTTTTAAAAGCATTTAACCGAAGCAGATGTTAACCCCATTCATTCCACTTTACCAGGGAACATGTCAATGATGATTTTTAAAATGCAAAAGAAAATGTCAAAGTATTTTGTTCCCTGGTTAAGAATACATCTGTGAAATAGGAGGGAGGAAATACATAAAACACTCTATGGTCATTCAAGAAATAATTATAAGGTATGTCAAACTACAGAAAATTGAGCAAGCACTAAATTAAAAAAAAGGGGGGAGATGTCTTGTGTCAAAATGGCTTTTTCACTCACTCATTTCAAAAACAAGTTTTGAAAATTAAATTCCATCCACTGGCTCAGAACAGAACACATTAAGGCTTGACTGTAATGCCATTATCCATGTGGCAGCTCCCTTTCTTTTCTGCAACTACATTAATTGACAAAGAAGCCTTGGGGCTCACCTCCCATAGAGCCTTGAAGTCCTTCTGCTCGATGCGGAGCAGTTCACTGCTCTCCCTAGTAACGATGGTCGCATGGCGGGGTGTGTTGTCCAGAATGGACTCTCCGAAGGCTGTCCCAATTCCCAGAGTACAGATGGTCACTGCATCCTGAGAATCCCCAAAATTGATCATTAGAAAATTAAACATTTAACTGATATGGGTGAGTTGTCTTTTCTTTGAATTTAAGCATAATTTATACAAAATAAAGCACTTGATTCAATTGCACAGTCTGACAAGTTTTGACAAATATATACTCCGGTGTAATCACCAACACCAACAAAATCAAGGCATACAACATTCCTATCACCCCGAAATTCCCCGCGTACCCTTTTCCAGTCAGGACCCTCCCATCAGAGATAATCAGTGTTCTGATTTCTAGCACCATAAAGGAGTTTGGCTGGCTTTATTTTTTTTTTTTAAGATTTTATTTATTTATCTGAGAGAGAGAGAGATCACGAGTAGGAGCGAGGGGTAGAGGGAGGAGCAGACTCCCCGTGAGCAGGGAGCCTGATGCGGGACTTGATCCCAGGACCCTGGGATCACGACCTGAGTCTAAGGCAGATGCTTAACTGACTGAACCACCCAGGTGCCTGGAGTTTGGCTGGTTTTAAGATTTCATGTAAAAGGAGTCAGACAAGGAGCACCTGAGTGGCTCAGTCCCAGTTAAGCGTCTGCCTTCGGCTCACGTCGTGATCCCAGGGTCCTGGGATGGAGCCCAGCGTAGGGCTCCCCGCTCAGCGGGGAGTCTGCTTCTCCCTCTGCCTCTCCCCTCTGCTCGTGCTCTCTCTCTCTCTCTCAAATAAATAAATAAAATCTTAAAAAAAAAAAAGAGTCAGACAATATGCCCTCTTTGGTGTCTGACTTCTTTTGCTCAACATAATGTCTGTAAGATTCATCCACATTGTCACACGGATCAGTAATTTTTTTTCTCTTACTGACAAGTAATTTTCCATTGCGTGAATATGCCACAATTTCCTTATCCGTTGTCCTACAGGTGAACATTTGGGTTGATCCTAGTTTAGGGATATTATGAATAAAGCTGCAAGCGGTAACCTTGTTCAAGTCTTTCTGTGGACAGGATTATCTTTTTATATGACTACTATCTGTTTTAAGAAAAAAAGGAGGGAATCTTTTGAAAACGAACAGAGTTTTTTAGTGACAGGATGCAGTTATGATATTTCAGTAGATAAGTGGAATCGGGATGCTGCCCTGTCAGCCTGTCTTGAAGAGATGAGGAAACTGAGGGCGGGGTGGTCGAGTCGCAGGGCCCTGGTCCACAGACACAGTAAGGGATGCAGTCAGAGTCTAACCACGGCTCTCCGACTGCAGATTCCAAGCTTTTTGTATCGTGCTGCCTCCTGCAGCCACAACGGAGTCAGAACAGCTTCAGATGAGGTGCAGTGTGGCTAGTTCATAAAATGCCGTGAATCAATGATATAAACGTTTCTCAAGGTATACTAAAAAAAGTAATTTCCAATCTGCATGTGACATTGGTGATAATATTTGTATTTAATCCTAACTAGTTTCAAATAATGCAAATAGCTCCTCAAAATCACCTGGACATTAATTTTGCAGGGCATTATCAACTAACGGAGATACACGAGGGTAATCCTCCGAGTGAGAAAGCAAAGTTTTCCTTTCATGCATCTAATAGACGATACTAGGCAAATGTTATTAAGATCAAGTTAGTGACTCCATAATCACATTACTAAGACAAATGCCCATAAGAATCCAGTTCCTTGAACCATAGCAAATTGTTTCTGCCCAGATATTACCATATAAAATTGTGTTCAGGAAAATAAAATCAATAATAACTCAGAAAAGGAAGAATGATTGGGGGGAAATGTAAGAATAGCCTGTTAATAAATTTTCCAGAGAGGCAGGTGCAAACAAATTCAGTCAGAAAAATATCCCCAGAACCGAAATATTAATATTCAGTGACTTAGTTACCTCTGAGTAATTTTAAAATTCTAGTAAAAGCACAAAAGGGATTATGATAAATCACAGACTTCCATAAATTCTCTAGACTATCAGGTTCCCTTGAGAGTCCCATTTGCCTACTTTCTCATCTGGACCCCTCAGAAAGGATTCTTTTGCCTATTTTATACTTCTCAGTGTAAAATTCTATTTTAAAACTTGACAGGGATGCACCATTAATATTAGTCCCGCCACCCTCCATGTGGCTTAAATATCTAAGGTTATCTGCAAAGCATAATGCAAAGGAACTAAGAAGATCTGTTATTTGTGAGCTCGTTATAGACTTTTTTGGATTGAACTATCTTCTCCTCTCTCACCTCCTATCCCTGACTACGTAGTTTGTCATCAAAAGGTATACAAAGAAAGACGTAGGCTGTGAAAGTCACATGAGCCCAGCTTCTTGCTAGTGAACAGCTCTTGTGATGGACAAAAAATGGAAAGTATTCTTGACTGTCCCCTGGAGAATTTAACATTCCCTGTGCCTTCCATAGCTAACATTAGTCCTGTTAGTACTGTTAGCACAAGTCACGGGTCAGGACCTCTGCAAGGGACAGTCCCAGCCTCGGCCCTTTGATCGAGCGCCTCGGCTCATTTCCAGTGTCCCTCACTCTCCCACTGAATGTGGGATCCATCCTTCCCACGTTTCCTCCTTCATACGTGATCTTCTTCAGTTTAAGAACACAGGGAGTCACAAAAACAAGACAGGATCTTGAAATAAGGACTGGAAAACCTTACCTGAAAGGAGTATTGCTTCTAAGTTCAAACTTAACTTTCAGCAGACTCAGTATTTTTAAGACAAATGCACTTAGAAAGCTGAATGGATTTGGGAAGTATGGATTGGGCACTGGGAAGAAGAAGGTCCTAAGAAGAACATTTTCACTCTAAAGATCAATCAGTACCTTTAGAGTCCATGGGTTCTGAATCCCAGACAGGGCATTGCAATGTGCTAAGAAGAGAATTATCAAAAAGAGAAATTTACATTCCAGTGTTCTCTCATTTAGCAGAACCAAGATAGGTTGCTCAGCATGTACACTGAAAGGCAGGATGAATGTGAGTCCATGTGGTGGAAGCACTCTTACTTCAGTCCACACTAACACCTGACCAGATCCCTATGGTCAGAATTCTAAGCTGGAACCCCTGCACATAGGCTCAATGCATGCCTTTGCCTGGGGCTGAAAGTGTCCATTTCTGAATGTAATATTACTGTTTCTTTAAAGTTTACACATACTCTAGAGATCTGCTCATGTCTCCACACTTATTTAATAGAGACTACTCAGGCTGTTTTATTTCCTGCTCGTTCGCAGATGAAGGTGCAGAAAGGCCACCTGTGAGAAAATATTTACAGTGACACAGAGGCTGAAGAAATATTTTATATTCCCTGCCCAGGGAATATAAAATATTAATAACAGCAAAGAAAGGTTCTACTTTGTGATAAGATGGCAATTTATTTTAAGGATTTGCAAACATGAAATGTAGATTTAAAACCTTGAATGTCTCCAACATAGGATGGTAGTTGTAGCAGATGTTGTTGGAGTCCTGCCAGACTCCCCCCACTCTTGACCTCACCTCACCCCCAGAGTCGTCACAGCTTTCTGGACAGTTGCCATATGCACATGCAGCTTCCTCTCTCAGGCATCTGCATTGCTCCACCTGAGGGCAGAGTGCTGGGCGGTCAAGGCCTGGAAGGGGCAACCTCCACCAAAGAGGCAGGAGAGTAGGAAGAAAAGTACGCCGGCTTCCTAACTCTCCACTAGTTTCTTAGGTGGTTGCCTGAAAGAATGAGCCCAGCTGAAACCTTCTCACCACACTTTTATTGGCTTTCCTTCCTCCTTGTCTCAGTGCCCACTCCCTTACAAGGCTTCCTGGGGACATCTTCAAAAAACCCACTTGCAACTAAATCCTAGTCTCAGCTTCTAGGGAAACCCAAACCAAGAGAGTGGGTTAGCCAGACATGGCTGTGTGAGTCCTAGGTTACCCTGAGACCTCTGGGGAGGTGCTGGGCTGTACCAGCATTCTCAAAGGGACTTCTGTAAGAGGGACAGACCCCAGCTTATCACTTCCTGCTTTGCAGCAGACACATAGTAAGTGTAATATCCCTTGGGTGACACATGGAAAGACTTCCTTGTGTTAGTAAAGCATATTGGGTCTTGGAGGCCAATTCTACTCCATAAAGGGGTGAGGGCGCTCAAAAAAAGAGTGACCTGTGGCATGTCACTGACATGTCATCTGGTTTCTTCCTCCCACCTGATGCAACTCTCTCACCTGTCAGTCAACCTGATCACTCCTTCTCCTATCCTCTAGAACACTTAATCACCCACTTACCCTTAACAGTAAACATTCTACAGTGCGTCAGCATGCAAGTGGATCTCTGCGTGTGTGAGTGGAGTACCATGTGCCATGCACTGGGCCAGCTGTCTTGACTATGATGCCTTATTTATTCCTCAAAACAGTTAAATGAGATAATTTATTTAAACTGCTTCACACAGAGCCTGACTCAAAAGAAGTGCTTAATAAATTGTGGATATTCTTATCAATGGTAATATTAAAACAATCCTGCAACATCATTGCTATTTCATAGGTTGAGGAAAATCAGGCCCAGAGATGTTCAGGAACATGTCTGGGAGCATGGCTAGCAAGCAGAAGAGTTAAGACTAGAACTAGTCAGTTTAATCACCTCTCCATATACCTCTTCAATTATCATAGGAAATTGAAGTACTGCTTGCCCAGGTTCAATAGGAAAAATCAATTAAAGTAATAATTAAACAGAGGTTTTTTTTTTCAATCAGCCAATCTATATATTTATTTATATATATTTATCTCTATATATTAAGTCCAAGTCTCCAGGAAAATAGAAAACAGCACTGCTCCCCCTCTAACCCTCCAATTCCAATACTGGGGTCTGCTTGACCCTCACCTAGTGGATCAAATCCAATGCAGGCTGGGGCACCAACCCTCTTTCTCATTAGAAGAAATGTAAACAATCATTAGTTTTTCCCACTCTGATCCTGTGCCCCAGTTCTAATAACAGAGTTCCTACCTCAGTTGGGGAAACGGAGTTTCTGTCTTTCTACGACTCTCCCTTGGTCACCTGCCGGGTATCTTAATTCTTTTCAACATGGCCAACTGCCTGGTTCTGACAGCCCTCCCTGGGCCCCAGTCCCTCTCCAGCACCCTTCTGCAGCCAGGCCTGTTCATCAGCACACCTGGCTGCCTGCTTCCATCACTGGGTCTGCTTCCTGATTCCCTGCCCATCATGTGACCACTAGTTAGACCTACTCAGCCCATTACCCTACTAACCTGGGGGCCATGCTGCTCCAGTGTTCAGCCTCCTCCCATGTCCTGCCCAGCATGCCTGAACATGCCGTTGAGACAGCTCCTACCTCCACCATGAGTGGCGTCCAGTTTCCAGGCTCTCCTCCTCTACCCAGCTAAGCACCAACTGAAATCCTGAACACTCTCTTGGCACCGTATGTGTTTCACTGGGATAAGCTGGGTCTGGTTATCTCCATTCATAAAAGTTGGTGTCAAGTAAGTTAGCAAACATGTCAACAAAGCTGCCCTGATGGAAGGCAGGGGACACTGGGCAAAGGGCACACATATGGAAGCGCCCAGAGTCAGAACACTCCGTCCATGGAGGGGAAAATCCCCTGTAGGCAGTGTGGTGAGGAAGGCAGAGCCTTGTAGACCTACATTCACAACTCTTCTCTGCCAATTCCTAGTCTTGTAGCTTTGGGTAGAATGATCCCAGGAAGCTCCATATCCTCATTTATGAAATGGGTACAATCTTTCTTATAAGATTATTAGCAGGATCCAATATAAATAATATATAGAGTTATATATAATAATATATATATGTCTATATAGTAATATATAGACAATATATATATGGTTCCTGGCACATAGTAGATGCTCCATGCATAATGGAAAAGATTATTTCTGCCTTAGTCATATTGATATACATGTATAGGGTAACTACGTTTCTAAAAAGCAAATTATATTTTTCTATTATTCAAAGAACAGAGAATCTACATTCATTTTGTGTTAATCTTCAATTAACGATGGTTTTTCAACACTTAAATTCCAAGTTTCTCTGTCTCCCGGTCTGGATGTCAAGTGGTTTGAATGATCTGCAAAACACTTCAGCTCTCTGGGGGAGCTTGTATTCAAAGGAACCCTTCTGACGAATCCTGCTGTAAATCAAAGAATCCTTTTGTGCTGCTACTAATCACCCCTTAATTTGTCTGCTTTGTACATCTGAATTATGATATACTAGGTTTTCTTAAAGTAGGCGTTCTCATATGAAGCATTTTATTTGTTCGTTGCATTATAAACATAGCTACACTAAGAAAGTAGGAATGGTGTTAAGAAAGCCAATAGCTATGTATCACCGATAACTGAGGTAATAAACATGTGTCTTACAAATGTCTATACACATCCGCTGAAATCCAACTCACACGAGTTACAGACAATCGGACGAAATTTGAAATAACTAACAATCATCAAAACAGATGTAAGAATTCTCTGTGATAAGTACATCAAGATTTTTTCTTAACTGTCCTGTACCTTCAAGGGATATCAGATTTTTTAGTAAGCATATTTAAATCATTTCTATTAATGGCTCAAGAAAAATTAACTGTCTCATAGCATATCTACTGTTTTGACCACACGGTGGGTTTAATATCAAGGAACAAGTTGGTCCTTTAAGTGCGTAGACCCTGAAACATAAATTCTTACAAAGCACATATTTTGACGATTCTTATTTTAGGACTATAGGCAATACTTGCCATTAAGTTTGGTAGTGCCTGGGTTTATTTCATGAGCTTGAATTCAGTACTGGAATTTATTGAGTGCTCCAAGTCCTTTTAAAAAATAAAAATGTAATGGTACCTAATCTCTGAATTTGTCAAGACATTTAAAATTGTATGAGCTGTCTGAAGAATTTATGGCCAAGCGCAGAGGCAAAATACTTCTAAGTCACATGTGTTCTTTCCTAACAGACAGCAAAGACAGGTTTGTCACTGTGACAGCACTTCGCTAGCATCGGAGTGTTAGACACAGCTCGGTAAGATCATTCAAGCTGGCTGCAGGAAGTTGCGCTGAGAACAGACTCGTATTAGCATTCTGATAACTGCATCAGAGAGGCTGGCCTCCCTGCAGCAGAGAGCCGGTCCTGCATCCACCCAAACAAAGAATTACATGGCAACAAAACTAACTACAGTGTGTGGATGCCTCATGCAGGACGCTAGACAACCTCCTGATCGGTTCCTAACCAATAGCATAATCTGAGCAGACAAGTCACAGGAGATGCCAAACAACCACTATAGAGTTGGCAGCTTTCACGTTTCAGGGGCTCATTAAATGTGTTCAGAAAATGTTCCCCGGTGAGAGCAATGTTCTCTGAAAATAATGGGGTGAAATGAGAGTAAATGAGAGCATCAGACAGGCTAAGACAGAAAGACAGAGAAGGACAGAGAGAGCCACATGATAGAGAGACATGCCTGTCCTTCAAATTTCATAAACAAAAATCCAACACTTTACAAACATCTTTGATAGAGAGACAAAGGAGGGTAAATAAAAGCACATTTTACTTTGGGGGAAGTACCAGTGAGAGAGTGTTTTCCAAAACTGGACTAAAAATTGCCAGAGAATGTCACAGAAACAGATGAGAGGGTGGATAACATACAAGTGTCTACAGCAGCCAGGACGGTCTGATCCCACAGAATGGCTGAATGATATTGACAGTTGAAGTCTGGCCATTCCAATACTGGGTACATTTCCTGCTTTCTCTATGCTAGCACTGCCCTCTTGTGATAAAAGGAGAGCATTGCAGGCATTGCAAAGTTGGAGGTCCACTCTAGCAACAAATTTTTCCTGGAATTAGTAAGAAAAAAGTACCAGAACCCCTGCTCTGTGGCAAGCTTTGCATTAAGTGGTTTATAGACTTTAACTCATTATGGTAGGAATTATTATCCCCAACTTATAGGTAATCTAACTTGCCTAGGTCACACAGCAATGAAGTAGCAGAGAGGATTTGAGAAGAGGTTTGATTTTAACCACTATGTTGCATTAGGTAAACACACTTTAAATAAGCATCTATTACAGAGAGGTAGAAGTTTTAATGAATTAATACACCATCTTATTCTCTGTTTCGTAGCATGGACTCCTAGTCACTAAGCAGCCATGAGAAATTCTCCTCTCACGTGACTGGAAAAATATACTTTTTGGGTGCAAAGATTAATTATTAAATCTAATATATTTCTAGGATTTAAATATTTACCCCCATGCCAAAAAAAAAAGCCATTCATTTATAAAATCTGCAGAGAAAAACAGGACCCTGTCTCTCTCTCTTTCTGAAATACACATACACACAGAGTTAAGTATGGTTGCCTATTTATTGCTTTTAAGTTTACTACTTACTGTGTATCACTTGTTCCAATGTTCACTTCTCACCCTGAATCCATTCAAATATTAATGAGATAAGAGTACACCCACAGCATTATTCATTCTAGTGGGAACGTAAAATCTCTAACTTTTAGGCCATTAAGTTAAATAGGTATCCAAGACAGGCAGGTTCTGGAGCACCAGAGTTCAGCTGTGGGCGTCTGAAGGCGTTTGTGTCCCAGTTAGGCTTAGGTAAGAGACTGAGTGTGGGGACAGGTATCAGTGGGAATGGGGAGGATTAATCCTTGATAGGATTTGTGTTGCTAAGTGGAAATCTACATGAGCATGTGAGCCAGTTGGGATACCGTGGGCTGGTGGCGAGGTCTGTCGGCAGGTCCCCTTGCTGAGCACTCTGAATTTCAAGGGGTGAGACAAAGAATGGCCAAGGCAGAAAAAGTACCCGGAAAGTTGGAAGAAGTGCTTCTGACAATTACACATGGACATGGGGTACGAGTGTTTGGGGAGTAGGTTTTGTTTATGGAGTAGTGGAAGCAATATAATTTATAGGAAGATATTTCCAAGGACAGCAGTCTCTAAAAGTTCATCAAAATAACAGGAACAGAACAGTCTGTGTTTTTCCCAGAATTCTCAGCACAAACACAGTTTCAGGGCCACAGAAAAAGAAATGAAAGCAATGTAGCACCAGCTCCTCAAGGAAGGTCTCTGAGAGGTAGGGCCCATTATCTCTTTCTTCATCCAGAGACTTTTGTCTCTCCCCTCCAGTCCATGCTTGAAGCCCAGACTGGGGGGGGATTCACCTGGAGGGAAAGTAGGGAGGCAGGACAGTGTTGGCTTGGGGCTCTGGCGGGAAAGGCGTGTGTGAGAGAGAGAAGTTGGTTCCAACCAGCACTCAGTAGGATTTGATACCACTATCTGATATGTCCTGAGTCAGGAGCAGACCCACAGGGTGAGACAGAGTCTGTCTGCTAGGTCATGCCTCCCCAGCTGGCAGACTTGTGGTCTCTAAACTCACTGGGTGGGCCAGCTCCAAGCAAAACTGGGAGGTGAGCCATCCTCGCTCCCCAGAGTCCAACGGCTTTTTGTCTCTATCGTCCCCTCCCAGGAAAGGGCCTGAAGTTTACAGTACTATTTAGTGGAGTCTTTATATTTTAATACTTTTCCCAAATGTGGAATCAACAGCTTTCTTTGTCAGAATCTTAGACACCAGTGATCCAAGGGGGGCAAAGAAGGATCTATATACCACCACCACCCACAGACACTAGAGGCTCTCGGGAGCAAGTGCCCTCTGAAGACCCCTTACAGACACCCAGGCAAATGGCCGCACATGCTGGCTAAAGGTAAGGATGGCAAGAGCAGGCCATGGATTGGGTAAGGAAGGCATGGTGATCTCCAGCTCTGTGGGTCACCACTATGTCATCCTGAGCAGACCACTCATTCACCTGGGGCTTGAGCAAGATACAACACAGTTGGGTCTGCCTACTAGGGTGGCTCAAACAAAACAATGTAAAGTGAAATGCTTTCTAAATGCTGAGAGTTACTACCACTATGCTTCTAGCATGTCACCAATGAGAAGTAAGTATGACCCTCAACATACAGTCCAAAGAATTCAAGAAGAATCTGGCAAACCAATCATAAAGAAGGCAAGAAGCTGTGTTTTTTTAACCTAGTGAGCGAAAAAGTATAAGGGAATGATGGAAAAGGAGAAAAAGCAGTATTATATTAAAGCAGGCAGAAAGGTAATATAAATTTATGAGCCAAATAAAGTATTTGTGCTCTTTGTATTCTTCAAATTTATGTGTAGTTTTATCTTCCTATCGCCATATAAAAGAAATAGGGTGATTTTGTTCAGAAAAAAAATTCCATCAAATCAATAATGCCTAATAAATGTATGACATAAAAATACTGTATCAGAATCTGTGAAGGGTTTTCTTCCTTATTGCTCCTTATTTCAATTACTGGCATCACCACCTACCTCTTCCTCTGAGTCAGGATCCCCACTTTCCCTCAGCCCCCATACATCCCATCAACACAAACTCCAATCCTGCACCTCCACCTTGTACATAGGGCCTTAATCTCCCTCCCTTAGCATCCATACGTATCTATCCCACCCTCAAACCCAGAAACCTTTTTGAAGAGATGGGCCATGCTAACTGATGATCTAAAAGGTGGTGTAAAGAGGGCCCCGCATCCCAGCAGAGCTTGTCTAAGGTGGAGCAAACTCCTGCAAGATGGGCTTGGAGGTAAGACGTGTGGAGCTCTGAGCTGGAATTGGGCAGGTAGTTTCGGGAGCTACAGGGGAAAAGCTTCTCCCCACATTCATTATTACTTCTGGTTGGCACCTGTACAACCGTAATAGCCAAGAACTTGAGCCCCAGAACCACAAAGAACTCCTCTGATACCTAATGGCTGTGTGATCTTTATTTAGCATCTACCTGTAAAATGACACTAATAATAGCACTAATCGAGGAAGGGCCCTGTAGTTGAGTAGCCAATGAAATAATGCATGAAAAGTGCTTTTCACACAGCTACCTGTAGTGGGCGCTCCACTACCATGATCTACGTCTGCTCTTATTTCCACCATTCCCGCTCAACTAACACCCCACTGAGGGTGGTAGAGGGTATCTCTGAAACTCAGAGATAAGTTTGGGAATTTATCACTACCATCTCTGACTTCTGACTCTCAGATGAGAAGAAAGGCACACAGGTCAGGGAGAGACTTGAATGAAAATGGAGGGGCAGGCTAGCAACAGCCCTACTCACTTAAAGATTTCACTCTTCTGTGCTGTTACCTCTTTTCTCTTTCCTTAATTCGCTCTTAGTCTCTTTTAACTTTTCTTCTTTTTCTTTTCCTGCCCTGCTTACCGTTTTTCCTGTGTGAACAACAGGAAGAACATGAAATTTGGAGTATGTCAGACCTGAATTTAAGTCTTCATTTGGCCACGTACATTTGTGTGGCCCGGGGAAATTACACCTAATGTCGCTGAGCCTTGTTTTCAAGCCCAGTTGTGAAATACGGCATGAATGCCTAAAGATGATGCACACAGAATCCCTAGCAAGTAAACTACAATGAAAGCACTTAGCAAAGTTGCTGCCGGTCTATAGGGGTAGCAATTGTAGGCCTTCCCTTGCTTCTCTTCCCATAGCCCAAGCTCATTTCAGTCCCTATTGGGGTAGCTGATGGTTAATTTTATGGTCAACTTGGCTTAACCAGGATAACCAGTTGCTTAGTCAAACATTAGCCTACATTTTGTTGTAATCTAATGATACTGTTTAACATTTACAATCAGGAGACTTTAAGCAAAGCAGATTATCCTCCATAATGTGGGTCGGTTTCATCCAATCAAAGGACTTACTTAAGAGCAAACATGTTTCCCTTGAGGTTTCCCTAAAAAGATGGAATTCTGCTTCCAGATTGCAACACAGGAATTCTGCCTGGGTTTCCAGCTTTCAGACTCAAGACTGCAGCATCAAGTTTTGCCTGATCTTCACCCTGCACCATATGGATTTCAAACTTACCAGCCCCCATAATCACATAAGTCAATTCCTTAAAGTATCTATCTATCTATCTATCTATCTATCTATCTATCTATCTATCTATCTATCTATGTATCTATCTATCTATGTATCATCTATCCATCCATCTTCTATTTGTTCTATTTCTCTGGAGAACTCTGACTTAGAGACAGTACTATTCTGATTGGCTAACTCATCACCCTGATTTGGCCACGTCACTAGTGGGCAGAGATCCAGAGCCCATTACAAGGCCAGCACAGGTGGAAATGGCTTTTTTGTTTCTCCCTGTCAAACAGCTTGCCACGGGAGGAGATTCAGCCATCTTGCTCATTCTCTTTAGCTTCTTCCTCCCAGGGGGTGGCAACCATGTTCTGCAGGTGACCGTCTGCGCTGGCTGGACGGCTGGGACCTCTGTGTTTCTCAGACTCCTCTCTGGAGGGTTGGAAGATATAGAAGTCAATGAGCTTTCTCATCTATATAGCTTAGTGATGTAAATCAGTCCAGAAAACCCTGGTTGGACAATGTGGGGTGATGTACACAGAGGAGGCAGTAAGCCAGCTTTGATATAAAGCTAAAATTCCTAACAACTTAAGACAAGACCAAGCTCAGCTTAGGAAAGTTCTTGGCATGGGTTTGAGGTCAAAACTACAGCTGAAGTTAAAGGTTTGTTAAGATTTTAAAAACCCCACAGCTAATAACAAAGTGTTACTGAGCTATTCTCTGCTTGGACCCCGTGGTGAGAGAGAATTGGTCCAGGGCTAAATTCCAGGAGCCCCTGGCCAAATCCTATTTTAATACCATCAAAATCTCAGGCCAGCTTTGAACATTTGATGTCTCAGCACATCCATGCTGATGTTATTTACCATCCCTTAGGTACATCTGCTCTGCCTTTCTTCTTCTTCTCTTTCCTCCCTGTGTTTTCCTTCCCTTCTCCCTTTTCTCCCCTTTAATTCTCATCTTCCTCCCCTTTCCTCTCTTTCCTCACCTTCTTTTTTCAGTTCCTCCCCTCTCTCCATCATCACTCATTCAGGACCACCCAGAGGAGTGAGAAGAACCATCCTCTACTAGGTCCTGTCCCCTCCACACCTCCACACAGGTGAGACCTGGCTACAGTGAGCATCAGGAACAGCTCTGAGCAAGGAGCCCAAGGGTCCCCACCAGGACAGTAGTCTGCAGGTGGAAGGTGTGTGCAAAGAGACATGGTGAAATCTGAAAAGATGACAAATAGCAGAGAGAGGGAAGGTGCGGGAGTCACCACATTTCTTTTGAGTCAAAAGCACAGAGTAGTGCCTGAGAGGCTATGTTCAGGTGACTGACTTCTTGGGTTTGAATCTTGATTCCCCTAATTTCTAGGTTGTTATTTGGGGCAAGTTATTTAACCAGTCAGGACCTTACTTCCTTACCCATAAAACAAGAACAGTAATATGACCTACCCTATAGGGTTGTTGTGAGGAATAAAGGAGTAAATAAATACCTATTAGGTGCTTAGAACACCGCCCAGCACATGGCAGATACCCAAGAAATGCTAGCTTGTTCTCAGTTCCATTGAGAAACTAAGGCAGCTTACAAGAATAAAAAACTCACTTCTTACCTCGGCCCTCTGAACTCCAGGAGAAAACTGGCTCTGTGAGAGAGAAGAAGAGGGGTCGTCCCAACAAGCTTGAAAGGCACAGGTCCCAGGCAGTTTTTAATGTGACTTTCTATGCAGTGATCCACAGAAAAAGTATCTAAGTTACTTGGACTTGGGCACTGGCCTGAGACTGTAACCATCCATAACAATGGGAGTAACATTGGCTACTATATTCCAAATTCCAAATGCCCACTTTACCAACAATCTTTAGGATACTTTTCCATTTTTAGACAGTTGGCTTCCCATAACTTCAATATGCACACATGTTCCTACAAAATTTAAATCTCAAATTTAGGGCATTATAAATGTTGCTCACATTTGAAGTGTGTTACATATGAAGAAGGCTCAGAACCACTGCCTTAAACATAGTATTTGGCTGCAGGGTATTTGTCCCTTTAACCGATTTATAAATTTTTCTTGATAATTCTTTCTGATGTTACAATTAGCCAATTCCATTCCTGCAGTTTTTTTTTTTTTTTAAAGATTTTATTTATTTATTTGAGAGAGAATGAGAGAGAGCACATGAGAGGGGCGAGGGTCAGAGGGAGAAGCAGACTCCCTGCTGAGCAGGGAGCCCGATGTGGGACTCGATCCAGGGACTCCAGGATCATGACCTGAGCCGAAGGCAGTCGCTTAACCAACTGAGCCACCCAGGCGCCCCATTCCTGCAGTTTTTATATGAATCCTGAATATGCAGATAGAAAGCTTGCGCCATTTTCATACTGAGCTTGAAGGTGGCTTTTAGGGGCTGTCCTTTTGAGATTCAAGGTTTTTGGCTCCAAACATTTGGGCCCCATGGAATAAGGATGAGCAAGGTTCACTGCAGATATGAGTCTGGGTCCAATTTTAAATAGTCACAAATATTGTGGGGGGAGGGGGAAGGAGAAAGGAGACAAAATGAGTTTTATCTACTAGGATGCTAAGCTCCTCAGAGGTCACTAATGAAGATCAAGCAAGCAAGTTCCACACTTTAGAAAGAAAAGATATTATTGGCCCTTCCACATTTGATAAGATGAGGCAGAGAAACAGTGAGAGAGCACGATTTATAGGGAGAGTGCATCAACCACACTTCCCCTGCATCACTACAGTGCCTACAAGGCTGACGAGGGGACCACTTCGACAACAAAGAAAAGTCAGGATACCAGATGGAGGAAGGATCTGAGGACAAACCTAGAAAAACTTGATTCTCTGTCCCCTTTGCTCGCATTTCAATTTATGCAACAGCAATTTATCACATTGCAATTGAATCGTTTGCATTTCCCAATAGATAGCAAGCTCCTGGAAGGCAGGCATCATGTTCTTGCCCTTCATGTTCCAACACCTGTCACCATACTCAAACCATGGGAGACATGCAGTATGTATGTTTGTTGAGTAACTTAATAAAAGAATTCAACAAACACTTGTCTAACTCCTATGGAAAGAGGAGAGGAGTTTGAAAATGTAATTTTGATGGCATAAAAGATACAGACCTAATGTGTCTGTAAAAATAATAATTATAAATCCTACTTAAAAAAAAAATACATATGTTATCTTACCTGGTGACTGCTGGTCTCAGACACTTTAACATCCAAAGACCCTGCCAGGACAGCATACCAGTTTGTTCCAATATCACCCTGGCGAAATACTGAAAAAGAAACAGTAAGGTAAATACACCGAATATAAGTTGGTTTTACCGTACGACCACTGGTCATTATAAGCATGACCTGGATCTAGCAAAGCTCTCCACCTTTCCTCTATCTGTTTCCATAAAAGCATGACATATTTCTCTTTTCCCCTCTGTCAACAAAGCTATATCCTATTTATTCTATGAAGTGGAACTCTATTAAAGGGAACTCTTTTATATTTATAGAGTAGTAATAAGGGATGATAACCCTAAATGCTGTAAGATACTTTGAATTTAAGAAGAATTCACTGATGTTTTATGTAATTTATCTTAAATATATTTCATAGTATTGTGATTCTTAGAAAGTAATTACTCTAGATGGGGTACATACTAACAAGGTTATTTGATTCAACAAAATACTAGTCTTCCACCCCAATTTCCTAAATCTACTTATATTAAAAGCAATGTATTTTAGAATAGAATGTCCTCTTTTAAGCTCATCAATAAATGAGTAAGAAAAATAAAATCTGTTTTAAAAATTTTAACCAGTATTATCACTGTCCTTTTTCTTATTTGTTTTATAAATTCATTGCTTTTAGGCCTTAAGAGTTAACTACTCTTTGGAAATGACTCTCATCAGAAATTTCTGAACCTGATTTTGCTTCACTTTGGTAATCTCAGAGAGAAAACATTTAGGTATTTAGAGAGAACCTTAGTTCTCATATCATGTTAAGACCAGTACTTTGGAAAATCATTCTGAAACACTGGCTCAAAACTCTCATACAAATCTGACTATCCTTTTAAATATCTTGGCTAAATAAATAGATTGAATGACCTAATATTTTAAAATTCTTTTCACAATTAGAGTCAGAGATCAAGAGACTCAGTATAAAATCACATGACAACCCAGTGAGACAGTTGAATTCTGGCAGGGCTAGTGCTCCCTGCCTATAAGAGCAAGCTTCTAGGAGCACAATAATGATGACAAGCTGCTCTAAACTCCCCAGGACATGCCGTGAAAAGGCAAGAAGAACAATGGCATCCCACACAGGTGCAGTAATAAGCTTAAGATGATAGACTGATGAGTTTATAGCTGGCCTCTCCAGTAACTCTGCTATTCCTAGCCTTTGTAAGTGACTTAGTTTAGAGTTAGGGTTTTGCCTTTCATGAACTTCTTGGCCCCAAAAGACATCATCACCTGCCAATCAATTTTACATTACAAAATGAATCATGGAAGATTTATATTGAAAATGGCCTTAAGAAACAGAAAATAAGAGTCTCATCCACAAAAGAATGAAGTTTCTGATGTCAGTAAGAAAAAAATATATATTGGTTTGAAAACAATATGTATGGATGACTTTTAAATATAAGTATGACTATGTGTGTACACATGTAGGAATGTAGGAAGACATCTTGAAGGATATAAAGTGTTAATAGCAATTTCTGCATTTGGGGATAGTACATGATTTTTCTCTTGCTTGTCTTCCAAATTTTCTACAATTATATTTGACAGACCCTGTTGGTCTCCCACTCAGAATCATACACCCTCCTCCTCTTACCTAAGTTAACATAGATTTTATCAAGTTTCCACCCTCTTCCACAGGACTAAGAGCTCAGAGCATAGAGTTTCTTCCCTAGCTCCAGTGGAGTAATCATGATTGGTCCAAATCAATCATGGTGATCCCATTATCTTTGGCAGTGACTGGTTTAGATGCAGGTATGTGATGCAATTCTGGCTAATGAAATAGGAAGTCTGCTGGGGGACTTCTGAAAACATACACAAGATGAAATAGTCCTTCAGCAGGGTATCTTTGTATTGTCATGTGATGGGGCTCAGGGCAGGTACCCCAAAATATGCCAAAGTGGTGTATTGATTATTTTGAATCAAAGTTACTTGAGAAACAGCCAGTGCAAGGACACTCTGACCCTCCTCTCTGTCCCCTGGAGAGCAGGAAGTAAGTCTCCCATGTGAAAGGAACCCTTCCTGCACCAAGATGTAGACATCATTATCACCAGACAGAGAATTCAGGGCCAAGAAGCTATATAAACAAACTCTGCTTAGTTTCTTCACTAATTAGTACCCAAGTTTAAGTTTCTTTGTCTTGTTGGTTTTCCACAAACTTACCGTTTCTTTATCTAAAAAGCATATAAACAGCCTGCTTCTTAGGTCCCATACCTATGAGATGACCATATGTATGAATAATGTATAAAATTTAATTTGATTTTTTTTTCTCCCATTAGTCTGTCTTATGTCAGTTTATTAGCCCAGCCAAAAGAACTAGGAGGGGTAGGGGGAAATTTTCCCCTCCTAACACATGTAATGCCTCTAATTGCTATAGCTGTCTTAGAATCACTTGGGTCAAGTCTGACAACAAAAGCCAACACCTGAGGATGCACAGCAAAACATATACAAAAACAAAATGGGAGAGACATGTGACCTTAGTAATGTCTTCAAGTCACTTAATTAACCAACTCTGAAGCCATCCTATCTCAAGACTTCTTGAATATGAGTAATTGATTTTTTTCCTCCTTATAGGAGTAATTGATATTCAAGCCAGTTGGGTGGAAGCTTTCTGTTATTGTATCATAAAAGTGTCCCAAAAGATGGAAAAGCATTATTTTTTAATGAAAAAAAACTTTAATGCAGTTGCCACCCTCTTGTTTTCTTTCCGTGCCCATTATTCACACCTGAAATAGATGATACCACTCAGGTTGATTCAAAACATTTCTATTAACATTCATTAAGAGTCCTTTTATCTTTATTTAATATCCTACTGACTCACATATTTCTTGGGGTAAAGAAAATATTTGAGTTTCTAAGGATTTAGCTGAATATATGAATCAGTACATCCTTCCAGTTCCATCTTCCAGGCTACCCTGGAAGAACATTTACATGCTGTGAACAAAGTCAAAGAAATCTATCTCCATGGGATAACTACAAATGATCACAAACCATACACGAAAATACACCACTGGAGTTACATTTCTTACATGTTATTCCTTTTTCCAGATTCTCGTAATAACCACATAAACAAATCTGATGAAGGAGATTTGGGTGAAATTTCTCGAAAGCTTTAACTTCTTTCAGCCTTGTGAATATTATATCCACATCTTCACTGGATCGTTCCAATGGTCTGTAAAGGGGAGAAAAGGCACAAAAAGCTGTATCAATAAGGATTTACTTCAGTCAACATGCATTATGTTAATTACATTCAAATTTATGCAACCATCCCAATTGCAAGTATTTCATTGCAAACATTTATACACCTATCCCCATCACAGGTATTTCCAGGCTTTTGTCAACCATTCACCTTAAGTCACAACTATTGCAGATGGTGCGATACTCTGATTTATGGTAAGGAATGCATATTTGGTCTCTATCCACTGTGGATAGACACACAGCTCCTAAAACTCTTGTGATTTCCTATATAAAAGCCGTAGGGGCATCTTTTGTTACAAAAGTTGATCTCCTGTCCTTAGTTCCTGAAGTATTTCAGAGACATAAAGGTAAAGTGGGTGTCTTGCTATTCATAACAAGACCCTCTCTTTACAACTGCATTTATGTTACTAAGGTAACTTTTGGAAAACCTTTAGTAACCTAAGGAGGGAGGCTTGTTGCCAAGGGAACCAACCATGTGATTAGAGGGTTGGAACTTTCAGCTCCACTTCCTAACCTCGGGGAGAAGTCTGGAGATTGAGTCAGTCACTGAAGGCCCAAGATTTAATCAATCATGCCTACATAGTGAAGCCTCCATAAAAATTCCTGAACTATGGGATTCAGAGAACTTCCAGGTTGGTGAACATGTGAAGATTTGGGGCATGGCATGCTCAGAAGCATGGAAGCTTCTGTACAGAAGCATGGAAGCTTCTGTACTCCATCCCATACCTTGCCCTATGCATCTCTTCTGTCTGGCTGTTCCTAAATTATATCCTTTTATATCTAAAAAAAAAAAAAGCATTCTAGTAAGTAAACTGTTCTCCTGGTTTCTGGTGAGCCACTCTAGCAAATTAATCAAATCTGAGGAGGAGGTGGTAGGAACCTCTTCGATTTATAGCCCATCAGAAGCACAGTGACAATCTGAACTTGTGAGGCATGTACAATGGGGCAGTTTCGTGGGACCGAGCCCATAACCTGTGGGATTGGATGCTATCTCTAGGTAGACAGTGTCAGAATTGAATTGAATTGAGTTGAACTGTAGGAGATCCAGCCAGTGTCTCAAAATTGCTTGGTGTGGAAAACCCACAGGTCAGTGTCAGAGTGTTGGGTTACCACAGTAGTGGAGACAGTGAAGGAAACACAGGAGGAGTGTTTCCTTTGCAGACGGCTAAAGCAGGAATCAGCGTCCAAGTCTTGGCCTGAAGTGGCCAATCAGATAAATCAAGTGGGTAAAAAGAGCAAAATATAAGGGGGAAAAAAAAATCTCTCCTACATGAAAACACTGGTGAAATCACAAAGATGAATGAGAACTGATACTGAGCCTCAATGTGGGCAATACTAGAGGGAATGGTGGGGAGCAGAGTTAACTGCAAAGATGGGACTGTCTAAAAGGAGCAGGACTTCTTTGGCTGTTATCCTTATTACTGGTTTTTTCTGTGGAAACATGGGCCCAGATGTTGTCATATCTTTCAATTGTTCAAGGAAAGATATCTAGATATTTTGTTCACATTCCTTAAACATTGTGTAGTTCACACAAATAACATCTATGGACTAGATCCAACTTGTTGCCCACCATTTTGTATTCTCTGGATTAAGATGACAAACAAATATGGGATGGTTTTGCAGATTATATAACTGTTTCCTCTCTTTCCTTTGCTCAGTTTTCTAAGTCTATTCCTTCAATATGTTTTGCAGGATCATATGATGTTCCTTGATAGATATTTCACATTACACAGAAACTATCCAGCCTCATGTGTGCTCCCGAGGCTTCTGGGATCAGAAGAAATGAGCTGGTCAAAGACTTGACTGAGACAGTAATTCTCACTAAATATCCATGTGCTTCCCTAAATTTACCATCTTCCCTTACAGTTATGTTGGAGCCATGCTGTGGCTAGTGGGCCGTGAACAAAACTAGCATGTATCACTTCTGAAATGAGACTGTTAAAAGCCATGGGATGTCTTCTGTCTCTCTTTTCCTTAGCCACAACTTTGCAGTGTTATGGGTTGAATTGTGTCCCTCTCATAAAATATGTTGAAGTCCTAACATCTGATACCTGTGAATGTGACCTTATTTGGAAATAAGATCTTTGCAGATATAATCAACTTAATATAAGGTCATGCTGATTAGGGTGGGCCATAATCTAAGGACTGGTGTTCTTATAAAAAGAAGGAAATTGAGACACAGAGACACGGGGAAGATGGCTATGTGAAGGTAGAGGCAGAGATTGAAATGATGGATCTACAAGCCAAGGGACCCCAAGGACTGATGGAAACTACCAGAAGTTAGAAAGAAGCAAGGAAGGGTCCTCCTCTAGAGCCTTCAGAACATGGCCCTGCTGACACCTTGATTTTGGACTTCCAGTCTCCACAACTGTGAGAGAATGTATTTCTATTTTTTAAACCCACCTAGCTTATGGTATCTTGTTTGAGAGTCCTAGGAAATTAATTCAGAAGACATGTGTTTTAGATGCTATAGCCACAAGATGGAGACTGTGCAAGTGACAAATAAAACTCCATTGTGTGAAGTTACTGAGATTTGGTGTGTGTGTTTAGGGTTGGGGGATTGTTACCACACCATCATTTAGCATCACCTAGACTAACACAGAGGTCAGGACTGGATGTGCCAGAGTCCCAAGAAACTTGGGACATTGTAGGAGGAAGATAGATCCCACCATGAGAGATGACCACTTCTGGAGGACATGAGCAGATGACCTGTCACTAAGGGGAAGACCTAAACTCATGAAAGCTTACTTAAGAGGCTTTTCACCTATCCCCATGACATTTTCAGGCCCAAGATAATTAGACTCAAAGAGTATGCCTACAACCAACCTCCCAATAACCTCTACTGAAAGGACTTGGACCCCGTTTCCCAGGGAGGAGGAGGGGAAATCCTGATGCATTAGTGTCCAGTTTATGAGATAACCAAGTTCCCAAAGTAAAAGTTCCTTCACCAGGGAAGGTATAGCACATCAGGACCAGTGCCTCCTTCTACCTATTGGCTCTTTGTGAGGGCTTTATCAACTCCCTACCAGAAGGTATGTTCCCAAAGTGAAGGGGCTTTGAAACAGTGGCTACAACTTCAACAGTTAATCAAGGGGTACAAACGACTTTCAGCAAGTATCCTTGTGTGCCCAGTGAGAATGCATGTCACAGGCAGTAAGGGCAACCGGCAGAGGTGCCCCCGGTGAGGAGTCATGCCAGCGGGGCACACTTGGTGCGAAGCAGTGTTGGCACCAGCAGGGAGTCACACTCAGCCCAGCAAGCAGCGTGTGAACTCCACGGGCTGCTGTCACAGCAGTGCTGGCACTAGCCTGCAGGCCCAAAGCAATGACAGCATTCAAATGGCCACGGGAGGAATCACAAGAACCACATGAGCTGGAAACTGACGGGGCATTGATATGGTAGATTCTACTTAGTTACAGAGGAAAAAAGGTAAGTGGAGATTAGAATCCACCTTCCGTCAAGAAGAAAAGCAGCATCCCATTTTGTGCACTCTCCCTGGCGTGTGTCCCATCTCAGGAAGGCAGACCAGGACAGCTTAAACACATTTTTGGGCCAACACCCTCCGGAAGAAATAGAAAGCAGCAGAAGAAAAACTTAGGTACTTCCATACAGTCCAAAACAAGCACAAAAGAACTTCAAGATTTGTAACCAGATTTTGTAAGGCCAAGTGACCAAAGACACTTGAAAAGACAAAGTTAATTTGAGATAACCAGGACAACTTTGAAACCTCTCTTCCTGATATTTTCTTTAGGCATCCCCAAATTAGGTCCTATTAATGTTGCCCACAGAAACAATGAAAAGCAATGTTTTATCTGTCATTGTTTTTACTGGGTACTTCCTGGAATGTGGAAAACTGCATTCAGCTATGAACTAACATCTTTACTATCCCACCTCTGTAATCTACCACTGGTGGGAGTCCTTCTGTTGTCCCTCTTCTCTTGTGAATCCACAATTTCCTAACGCTGCATGGATTCTCATCTCTGTGGAGGTCATGCCTGCAACAAGTCCTTGGTGTGTGATGATGTTCTAGGGCGACCTCAAACTAACTCTTCTCTCCTACATTTGCTACTGCACCTGCACTCCTATTTGCATGCATGGAGCAGCCTCATCCTCACCTTCACCATACCCAGGTAATTCTACCTACTCAATGCCTTTCAAATCCATCCCCTCCCCTCAGCCTCTCCTGCCACTGCCTCAGTTGAGTGTGAATGAAGGGCACATGAAGCTTGTGTTGGGACATGAAGCTAAACAGCATGGCAGCCCCTTCCTAGGAGGATGGAGAGCTTGATTCCATCTAGTAGCCAGCACAAGTATTTTAAGAAGGGTAGTGGCAGGGTTGGATGTGCATTTGAAAAGATCACCTTGGCAAGTCAAGGCAGATGTGAGGGAGTAAAGACCAGCAGGTAAGAGACCAGTTAGGAAGCTCTTACAGTGTTTCAAAATGATGATGTGGGCTTCTCTAATTATAACTCACTCTAGGATCCTTTCCATTCCCTTAATAACTATGTACAGCTAGTCCCCCAAGTAGAAATAAGTAAAAGCTCCAAGTTCAAAAGAAGTTCTTTTCCTTAGCCTGGCATGTGACACCCAGGGCTCATTTTTTTAAAATCTTGAAAGAAAGAAAGAGAGAGAGAGAGAGAGAGAGAGAAAGAAAGAAAGAAAGAAAGAAAGAAAGAAAGAAAGAAAGAAAGAAAGAAAGAAAGAAAGAAAGAAAGAAAGAAAAAGAAAGAAAGATCCTCACTTTTAAAACATGCTCTTACAAAAGAAGACACTGTGGTAGGCAGGAATGTAGGGTGACCCCCAATGGCCCACATCCTTGTACAATCCCCCTGAGTGCGGGCAGGAGCTGTAATTTGCTTTTGGTCAATAGAGCATGGCAAAAGCGTAAAGCTATCACTCCCATGATTATGTTATGATATATGGCAAAGGTAAAGAGATTTTGCAGATATAATGAAGGTCTCTAATCAGTTGACTTCAAGTTCATCAAAAGGGAGATTTTTCCCAAGTGGGCCTGACAGAATCAAGTGGATCACTTGAAAGAGGGTGGAAGAAGCAGGAGCTTCTTTTGCTGGCGGCCTTGAGGAAGGAAGCTGCCATGTTGGAGGAGAGTGGCAAGGTGAGGAATATGGGAGACCCCTGGCTGGGGGCCAGCAAGAAAACAGGGAAAATGCTGCAAGGAACTGACTTCCACCAACAACTATGTGCGTGTAAAAGATGTCCCCAAGCCCCAGAAAAGAACATCACCCAGTTAGCACCTTGATTTCAGCCTTTAAGACCCTGAGCAGAGGATTCAGACAAGCATGTCCTGGATCCTGCCCCATAGAAATGGCCAGATAATAAAGTATGCTGTTCTGAGCCACTAAGTTTGTGGTAATGTGTTCCACCGCAATAAAGAAAATACAGATATGAAGTTATTTTCTCACATTGACTCATTTCCTCATGACCAGCTTAGGGTTCACTTCCTTCATGGAGCTTTTCCTTACAACCTTGCCTCTCTTCTCTGAAATCCAATTGATAATATTTCTTTTTGGCCTCTTCTTTCATGATGTTAATAGTTCACATTTTACGCATGTAAATTTTGTTTTCTTGGAGATACTGTCATTCATTTATTCATTCATTTGGTAATATACTACTTGGGTCTCATCTTTTATAACCACCGATTCACTGTTTTCCTACTTTGTTTTGGTATTTTTCTTCTGTGGTTCTTTGGTTCTTCCAGAATGAATTTCAGTCTGTCATTGAAAACTTTCTAACTCCGATAGCAAGGTGAGACAGATGTTAACCCATCTAAGTTACCAAAAGGCACAAACTAAAAATATTTCTGATAAAATGTAATTATTTTAAATACTGTATAAATTGTAATGGTAAATAATGTCTATTTAGCAGGATCAAAAAATATCATTTTCCTACAATGCATGTATAATCTTGAGAAGAGTGGTTTTAACACATAACTTTTTATCACATCTAGATTTCAAATTAATGGATTCAAATAAATAAGACTTCACATTGCAGTATGAATTATCAAAATCTATGGAATTTTAAATGACTCTCCGCCAAACACATCTTTTAATGAATGCACATTCGTTTATTGCTTTCCTACTGTACATTAGATACCTTTCCTTAGAAGAACAAGGGTAAACAAGATACAACCCTATCCACAAGAAGCTTACAATCCACCGGGGAAGGGAGTCATGTAACCCAAATTAGAATACTGTATGATAAGTACTGTAATGATGGTACCCATTATATTCTGGTCTGGACCTTTTTTTACTGCACAGAGAAGACACACATGGGAACTACCAAACTTAGGTGTGCAAGAGATAGCAAAGGTTCTGGATTCCCAGTGCTGCCTGCATTCATTAGGTAATGTGAAAGTTTAATATACTCTTGAATCTTAATTCAGTCAATTTAGGATTATCTAGGCACTAATTAAAGCACAAAATAATAACACATAGGCATTTGTGAGAAAAAAATGTACAATAACCATAAAATTAGCAAAAACATCTCCCATTAGATGACTACTGTTGTTTGGCTACATGAAAATCAATATTGGTAAACCCCTTGCCATGTGGAAGGCCACCCTCTCGTCAATCTGCTAAGTAAACCCCTCAGTGCTAACACCTGCAGCAGCTCTGGGGGACCTCCAGGACAGTGGATTCCAACACCCAACAGTCAGAACTGTGGGTGTGCAAAGTATGGGGAAGAGAGGAGGGAATGGGAGAGGGGGCGGCAGAACTGCTCTCTGCCCAGCTGCCTTCCCACAATCATAAACAGAAGGCTCAGCCAGGAAATGGACAACACTAACATATACTGTAAGTAGTACTGTCATCTTGTGGGAATGTATGGAATGCTTTATGTCCTCAAATACCTTATTTGTATTTTTTTTTTAATTTTCAGATGTCTTGTGAAAATTAGTAAATATATTTCAGAACATTGGGTGTAATGTTAACAAATACATTTGTATTAAAATGACTGCGGTTGGTTTTGACTCATTTCTTCAACTGTAACTTTGGGTATAAGAGCCAGTCCTCTCCCCTAAAGAAACTGCTAAATCCAAGATAATGCAGTAATTTTACAATTTTATAAATTATAAAAGGCTACAGAAGCTATTAGTAGTAGTAGTAGTAGTACCATCATCTTCATCATCATTATTAGCCACAAAGAAGTTTTTAAAAAAGTGTTCAATGAAAACAAGGAATAAAGTACTTAAAAACATGTACTATTATTCTCATGTGCCTTTTGAAGCTTTTATAGAGAGA